>NW_027274077.1:0-81564 GCF_030028105.1 Mobula birostris
GAAGGTGCTGGTAGAGATGATGGGTTGGGAAGGTTCTGGTGGAGAGGGTGGTTCGGGAAGGTGCTGTTAGAGATCGTGGGTTGGGAAGGTACTGGTGGGTGTGGTGGTTTGGGAAGGTGCTGGTAAAGATGATGTGCTGGGAAGATGCTGGTAGAGATGGTGGGTTTGGAAGTTGCTGGTGGAGGTGGTGGGTCTAGAAGGTCCTGGTAGAGGTGGTGGGTTGGGAAGGTGCAGGTAGCAGTGGTGGGTTGGGAAGGTGCTGGTGGAGGTGGTGGGTTGGGAAGGTGCTGGTGGAGATGGTGGGTTGGGAAGGTGCTGGTAGAGGTCTTGGGTCGGGAAGGTGCTGGTGTAGATTGTGGGTCGGCAAGGTGCTGGTAGAGGATGTTGGTCGGGAAGGTGCTGCTGGAGGTGGTGGGGTGGGACGGTGCTGGTGGAGTTGGTGGGTCGGGAAGGTGCTTTTAGAGTTCGTGGTTTGGGAAGGTGCTGGTAGAGATGGTGGGTTGGGAAAGTGCTGGTGGAGATGATGGGTTTTGAAGGATCTGGTGGAGGTGGAGTGTCGGGAAGGTGCTGGTAGAGATGATGGGTTGGGAAGGAGCTGGTGGATATGGTGGGTTGGGAAGGTGATGGTAGAGATTTTGGGTCGTGTAGGTGCTGCTGGAGTTTGTGCGTCGGGAAGGTGCTGCTGGAGGTGGTGGGTCGTGAAGGTGCTGGTGGAGGTGGTGGGTTGGGGAGTTGCTGGTAGAGGTGGTGGGTTGGGAAGTTGCTGGTAGAGATGGTGGGTTGGGAAGTTGTTGGTAGAGATGGTGGGTTGGGAAGGTGCTGGTGGAGGTGGTGGGTTGGGAAGGTGCTGGTGGAGGTGGTGGGTTGGGAAATTGCTGGTGGAGATGGTGAGTTGGGAAGGTGCTGGTAGAGATGGTGGGTTGGGAAGGTGGTGGTGGAGATGGTGGGGTGGGAAGGTGCTGGTAGAGATAGTGAGTTGTGAAGTTGCTGGAGGAGATGGTGTGTCGTGAAGGTGCTGGTGGAGGTGGTGGGTCGGGAAGGTGCTTGTAGAGATGGGTTGGGAAGGTGCTGGTAGAGATTGTGGGTTGGGACGGTGCTGGTAGAGGTGATGGGTCGGGACGGTGCTGGTAGAGATGGTGGGTTGGGAAGGTGCTGGTGGAGATGGTGGGTTGGGAAGGTGCTGGTGCAGATGGTGGGTTGGGAAGGTGCTGGTGGAGATGGGTTGGGAAGGTGCTGTTGGAGAGGGTTTGTCGGGAAGGTGCTGGTGGAGGTGGTGGGTCGGGAAGGTGCTGGTGGAGATGCTGGGTTGGGAAGGTGCTGGTAGGGATGGTGGGTTGGGAAAGTGCTCGTAGAGATAGTGGGTTGGGAAGGTTCTGGTGGAGATGGTGGTTCGGGAAGGTGCTGTTAGAGGTGGTTCGGAAGGTGCTGGTGGAGATGGTGGGTCGGGAAGGTGCTGGATGAGATTATGGGTCAGGAAGGTGCTGGTAGAGGTGGTGGGTTGGGAAGGTGCTGGTGGATGTGGTGGGTTGGGAAGGTGCCGGTAGAGGTGCTGGGTCGGGAAGGTGCTGGTGGAGATGGTGGGTCGGGAAGGTGACGGTAGAAGTGGTGGGTTGGGAAGGTGCTGGTGGGGATTGTGGGGCGGGAAGATGCTGGTGGGGATGGTCGGTTGGAAAGGTGCTGGTGGGGTTGGTCGGTTGGAAAGGTGCTGGTGGAGGTGGTGGGTTGCGAAGGAGCTGGTAGAAACGGTGGGTCGGGAAGGTGCTTGTGCGGATGGTGGGTTGGAAAGGTGCTGGTACGCATGGTGGGTTGGGAAGGTGCTATTGGAGGTAGTGGGTTGGGAAGGTGCCGGTAGAGATCGTGGGTTGTGAACGTGCTGATGGAGGTGCTGGGTCGGGAAGGTGCTGGTAGAGTTGGTGGGTTGGGAAGGTGCTGGTGGAGGTGGTGGGTGGGATGGTGCTGGTAGAAATCGTGGGTTGGGAAGGTGCTAGTAGCGATGGTGGTTTCGGAAGGTGCTGGTGGAGATTGTAGGTTTGGAAGGTGCTGGTGGAGATGGGTTGGGAATGTGCTGGTAGAGATCGCGGGTTGGGAACGTCCTGGTGGGGATGGTGGGTTGGGAAGGTGCTGGTGTAGATGATGGGTTGGGAAGGTGCTGATGGAGATGGTGGGTTGGGAAGGTGCTCGTGGAGATTGTGGGTTGGGAAGGTGATGGTGGATGTGGTGGGTTGGGAAGGTGCTGGTAGAGAAGTTTGTTCGGGAAGGTGCTGGTGGGGATGTTGTGTTTTGAAGGTGCTGGTAGAGATGATGGGTTGGGAAGGTGCTGGTGGAGTTGGTGGGTCGGGAAGGTGCTGGTAGAGATCGTGGGTTGGGACGGTACTGGTGGGGATGGTTGGTTGGGAAGGTGCTGGTATAGATGATCGGTTGGGAAGGTGCTTGTGCAGATGGTGGCTTGTGAAGGTGCTGGTGGAGGTGGTGGGTTGGGAAGGTGCTGGTGGAGGTGTTGGGTTGGGAAGGTGCTGGTGGAGATGGTGCGTCGGGAATGTGCTGGTGGAGATGCTGGGTCGGGAAAGTGCTGGGTGGGATGGTGGGTTGGGAAGGTGCTGGTGGGGATTGTGGGGCGGGAAGATGCTGGTGGGGATGGTCGGTTGGAAAGGTGCTGGTGGGGTTGGTCGGTTGGAAAGGTGCTGGTGGAGGTGGTGGGTTGCGAAGGAGCTGGTAGAGACGGTGGGTCGGGAAGGTGCTTGTGCGGATGGTGGGTTGGGAAGGTGCTGGTAGGCATGGTGGGTTGGGAAGGTGCTATTGGAGGTAGTGGGTTGGGAAGGTGCCGGTAGAGATCGTGGGTTGTGAACGTGCTGATGGAGGTGCTGGGTCGGGAAGGTGCTGGTAGAGTTGGTGGGTTGGGAAGGTGCTGGTGGAGGTGGTGGGTGGGTTGGTGCTGGTAGAAATCGTGGGTTGGGAAGATGCTAGTAGCGATGGTGGTTTCGGAAGGTGCTGGTGGAGATTGTAGGTTTGGAAGGTGCTGGTGGAGATGGGTTGGGAATGTGCTGGTAGAGATCGCGGGTTGGGAACGTCCTGGTGGGGATGGTGGGTTGGGAAGGTGCTGGTGTAGATGATGGGTTGGGAAGGTGCTGATGGAGATGGTGGGTTGGGAAGGTGCTCGAGGAGATTGTGGGTTGGGAAGGTGATGGTGGATGTGGTGGGTTGGGAAGGTGCTGGTAGAGAAGTTTGTTCGGGAAGGTGCTGGTGGGGATGTTGTGTTTTGAAGGTGCTGGTAGAGATGATGGGTTGGGAAGGTGCTGGTGGAGTTGGTGGGTCGGGAAGGTGCTGGTAGAGATCGTGGGTTGGGACGGTACTGGTGGGGATGGTTGGTTGGGAAGGTGCTGGTATAGATGATCGGTTGGGAAGGTGCTTGTGCAGATGGTGGCTTGTGAAGGTGCTGGTGGAGGTGGTGGGTTGGGAAGGTGCTGGTGGAGGTGTTGGGTTGGGAAGGTGCTGGTGGAGATGGTGCGTCGGGAATGTGCTGGTGGAGATGCTGGGTCGGGAAAGTGCTGGGTGGGATGGTGGGTTGGGAAGGTGCTGGTGGGGATTGTGGGGCGGGAAGATGCTGGTGGGGATGGTCGGTTGGAAAGGTGCTGGTGGGGTTGGTCGGTTGGAAAGGTGCTGGTGGAGGTGGTGGGTTGCGAAGGAGCTGGTAGAGATGGTGGGTTGGGAAGGTGCTTGTGCGGATGGTGGGTTGGGAAGGTGCTGGTAGGCATGGTGGGTTGGGAAGGTGATATTGGAGGTAGTGGGTTGGGAAGGTGCCGGTAGAGATCGTGGGTTGTGAACGTGCTGATGGAGGTGCTGGGTCGGGAAGGTGCTGGTAGAGTTGGTGGGTTGGGAAGGTGCTGGTGGAGGTGGTGGGTTGGATGGTGCTGGTAGAAATCGTGGGTTGGGAAGGTGCTAGTAGCGATGGTGGTTTCGGAAGGTGCTGGTGGAGATTGTAGGTTTGGAAGATGCTGGTGGAGATGGGTTGGGAATGTGCTGATAGAGATCGCGGGTTGGGAACGTCCTGGTGGGGATGGTGGGTTGGGAAGGTGCTGATGGAGATGGTGGGTTGGGAAGGTGCTCGTGGAGATTGTGGATTGGGAAGGTGATGGTGGATGTGGTGGGTTGGGAAGGTGCTGGTAGAGAAGTTTGTTCGGGAAGGTGCTGGTGGGGATGTTGTGTTTTGAAGGTGCTGGTAGAGATGATGGGTTGGGAAGGTGCTGGTGGAGTTGGTGGGTCGGGAAGGTGCTGGTAGAGATCGTGGGTTGGGACGGTACTGGTGGGGATGGTTGGTTGGGAAGGTGCTGGTATAGATGATCGGTTGGGAAGGTGCTTGTGCAGATGGTGGCTTGTGAAGGTGCTGGTGGAGGTGGTGGGTTGGGAAGGTGCTGGTGGAGGTGTTGGGTTGGAAGGTGCTGGTGGAGATGGTGCGTCGGGAATGTGCTGGTGGAGATGCTGGGTCGGGAAAGTGCTGGGTGGGATGGTGGGTTGGGAAGGTGCTGGTGGGGATTGTGGGGCGGGAAGATGCTGGTGGGGATGGTCGGTTGGAAAGGTGCTGGTGGGGTTGGTCGGTTGGAAAGGTGCTGGTGGAGGTGGTGGGTTGCGAAGGAGCTGGTAGAGATGGTGGGTCGGTAAGGTGCTGCTGGGGATGGTGCGTTTGGAAGGTGCTGGTATAGATGTTGGGTTGGGTAGATGCTGGTAGCGATGGTGGGTTGGGAAAATGCTGGTGGAGATGGTGGGTTGGTAAGGTGCTGGTGGGGATGGTGGGTTTGGAAGGTGATGGTATAGATGGTGGGTTGGGAAGTTGCTGGTAGGCATGGTGGGTTGGGAAGGTGCTGTTGGAGGTTGTGGGTTGGGAAGGTGCCGGTAGAGATCGTGGGTTGTGAAGGTGCTGATGGAGGTGGTGGGTCGGGAAGGTGCTGGTAGAGATGGTGGGTTGGGAAGGTGCTGGTGGAGGTGGTGGGTGGGATGGTGCTGGTAGAAATCTTGGGTTGGGAAGGTGCTGGTAGAGATGGTGGTTTCGGACGTTGCTGGTGGAGATTGTAGGTTTGGAAGGTGCTGGTGGAGATGGGTTGGGAATGTGCTGGTCGAGATCGTGGGTTGGGAACGTACTGGTGGGGATGGTGGGTTGGGAAGGTGCTGGTATAGATGATGGGTTGGGAAGGTGCTGGTGGAGATGGTGGGTTGGGACGGTGCTCGTGCAGATGGTGGGTTGGGAAGGTGCTGGTGGATGTGGTGGGTCGGGAAGGTGCTGGTAGAGGTCTTGGTTGGGACGTTACTGGTGGGGATGGTGGGTTGGGAAGGTGCTGGTATAGATGATCGGTTGGGAAGGTGCTTGTGGAGATGGTGCGTCGGGAATGTGCTGGTGGAGATGGTGGGTCGGGAAAGTGCTGGGTGGGATGGTGGGTTGGGAAGGTGCTGGTGGAGATGGTGCGTCGGGAATGTGCTGGTGGAGATGGTGGGTCGGGAAAGTGCTGGTGGAGATGGTGCGTCGGGAAGGTGCTGGTAGAGATCTTGGGTTGGGAACGAACTGGTGGGGATGGTGTGTTGGGAAGGTGCTGGTATAGATGATGTGTTGGGAAGGTGCTAGTGGAGATGGTGGATTGGGAAGGTACTCGTGGAGATGGTGGGTTGCGAAGGTGCTCGTGGAGATAGTGGGTTGGGAAGGTACTGCTGGATATGGTGGGTTGGGAAGGTGCTGGTAGAGATGGTGGGTCGGTAAGGTGCTGGTGGGGATGGTGGATTTGGAAGGTGCTGGTATAGATGATGGGTTGGGAAGATGCTGGTAGCGATGGTTGGTTGGGAAGGTGCTGGTAGAGATGATGGGTTGGGAAGGTGTTGTTGGAGGTGGTGGGGTGGGAAGGTGCTGGTAGACATGGGTTGTGAAGTTGCTGGTGGAGATGGAGGGTCGTGAAGGTGCTGGTGGAGATGGTGGGTTGGGAAGTTCCTGGTAGAGATGGTGGGTCGGGAAGCTGCTGGTAGAGGTGTTGGGTTGGGAAGGTGCTGGTGGAGATCGGTTGGGAATGTGCTGGTAGAGATCGTGGGTTGGGAACGTACCGGTGGAGATGGTGGGTTGGGAAGGTGCTTGTATAGATGATGGGTTGGGAAGGTGCTAGTGGAGATGGTGGGTTGGGAAGGTGCTCGTGGAGATGGTGTGTTGGGAATGTGCTGGTGGAGATGGTGGGTCGGGAAAGTGCTGGGTGCGATGGTGGGTTGGGAAGGTGCTGGTGGAGATGGTGCGTCGGGAAGGTGCTGGTAGAGATCTTGGGTTGGGAAGGTGCTAGTGGAGATGGTGGATTGGGAAGGTGCTGGTGGAGATGGTGGGTTGGGAAGGTGCTGGTGGAGATGGGTTGGAAAGGTGCTGTTGGAGAGGGTTTGTCGGGAAGGTGCTGGTGAATGTGGTGGGTTGGGAAGGTGCTGGTAGAGATGGTTGTTCGCAAAGGTCCTGGTGGGGATGTTGTGTTTTGAAGGTGCTAGTAGCGATGATGGGTTGGAAAGGTGCTGGTGGAGATGGTGGGTCGGGAAGGTGTTGGTAGAGATGGGTTGGTAGGGTGCTGGTAGAGCTTGTGAGTTGGGAAGTTGCTGGTAGATGTGGTGGGTTGGGACGGTGCTGGTAGGTGAGATGGGACGGGAAGGTGCTGGTAGAGATGGTGGGTTGGGAAGGTGCTGGTGGAGATGGTGGGTTGGGAAGGTGCTGGTGGAGATGGTGGGTTGGGAAGGTGCTGGTGGAGATGGGTTGGGAATGTGCTGGTAGAGATCGTGGGTTGGGAACGTACTGGTGGAGATGGTGGGTTGGGAAGGTGCTTGTATAGATGATGGGTTGGGAAGGTGCTGGTGGAGATGGTGGGTTGGGAAGGTGGCTCGTGGAGATGGTGTGTTGGGAAGGTGCTGGTGCATGTGGTGGGTTGGGAAGGTGCTGGTAGAGATGGTTGTCCGGGAAGGTGCTGGTGGAGATGTTGTGTTTTGAAGGTGCTGGTAGCGATGATGGGTTGGAAAGGTGCTGGTAGAGTTGGTGGGTCGGGAAGGTGCTGGTAGAGATCGTGGGTTGGGACGGTACTGGTGGGGATGGTGGGTTGGGAAGGTGCTGGTATAGATGATCGCTTGGGATGGTGCTGGTGGAGGTGGTGGGTGGAGAAGGTGCTGGTTGAGTTCGTGGGTTTGGAAAATGCTGGTAGAGGTGGTGGGTTGGGAAGTTGCTGGTAGCTGTGGTGGGTTGTGAAGGTGCTGGTAGCAGTTGTGGGTTGGGAAAGTGCTGGTGGAGGTGGTGGGTTGGGAAGGTGCTGGTGGGAATGCTGGGTTTTGAAGGTGCTGGTAGAGATGATGGGTGGGAAGGTTCTGGTCGAGAGGGTGGTTCGGGAAGGTGCTGTTAGAGATCGTGGGTTGGGAAGGTACTGGTGGGTGTGGTGGTTTGGGAAGGTGCTGGTAAAGATGATGTGCTGGGAAGATGCTGGTAGAGATGGTGGGTTTGGAAGTTGCTGGTGGAGGTGGTGGGTCGAGAAGGTCCTGGTAGAGGTGGTGGGTTGGGAAGGTGCAGGTAGCAGTGGTGGGTTGGGAAGGTGCTGGTGGAGGTGGTGAGTTGGGAAGGTGCTGGTGGAGATGGTGGGTTGGGAAGGTGCTGGTAGAAGTCTTGGGTCGGGAAGGTGCTGGTGTAGATTGTGGGTCGGCAAGGTGCTGGTAGAGGATGTTGGTCGGGAAGGTGCTGCTGGAGGTGGTGGGGTGGGACGGTGCTGGTGGAGTTGGTGGGTCGGGAAGGTGCTGGTAGAGTTCGTGGTTTGGGAAGGTGCTGGTAGAGGTGGTGGGTTGGGAAAGTGCTGGTGGAGATGATGGGTTTTGAAGGATCTGGTGGAGGTGGAGTGTCGGGAAGGTGCTGGTAGAGATGATGGGTTGGGAAGGTGCTGGTGGAGATGGTGGGTCGTGAAGGATCTGGTGGAGTTGGTGGGTCGGGAAGGTGCTGGTAGAGATCTTGGTTTGGGAAGGTGCTGGTGGAGGTGGTGGGTTGGGAATTTGATGTTGGAAAAGGTGGGTTGTGAAGGTGCTGGTGTAGGTGGTGGGTTGGGAAGGTGCTGGTGGATATGGGTTGGGAAGGTGCTGTTGGAGAGGGTTTGTTGGGATGGTGCTGGTGGAGATGGTGGGTCGGGAATGTGCTGGTACAGGTGGTGGGTTGGGAAAGTGCTGGTAGAGATTGTGGGTTGTGAAGGTGCTGGTGGAGGTGGTGGGTTGGGAAGGTGCTGGTGGGGATGTTGGGTATGGAATGTGCTGGTAGAGATGATGGGTTGGGAAGGTGCTGCTGGAGGGGTTGTGTCGTGATTGTGCTGGTGGAGTTGGTGGGTTAGGAAGGGGCCTGTAGAGATCTTGGTTTGGGAAGGTGCTGGTGGAGGTGGTGGGTTGGGAATTTGCTGTTGGAAAAGATGGGTTGTGAAGGTGCTGGTGTAGGTGTTGGGTTGGGAAGGTGCCGGTAGAGATCGTGTGTTGGGAAGGTGCTGGTGGATAGGGGCTGGGAAGGTGCTGTTGGAGAGCGTTTGTTGGGATGGTGCTGGTGGAGATGGTGTGTCGGGAAGGTGCTGGTACAGGTGGTGGGTTGGTAAAGTGCTGGTAGAGATTGTGGGTTGTGAAGGTGCTGGTGGAGGTGGTGGGTTGGGAAGGTGCTGGTGGGTATGTTGGGTATGGAATGTGCTGGTAGAGATGATGGGTTGGGAAGGTGCTGCTGGAGGGGTTGTGTCGTGATTGTGCTGGTGGAGTTGGTGGGTTGGGAAGGTGCTGTTAGAGGTGCTGGTTTGGGAAGGTGCTGGTGGAGGTGGTGGGTTGGGAATTTACTGGTGAAGATGGTGGGTTGTGAAGGTGCTGGTGGAGGTGGTGGGTCGGGAAAATGCTGGCAGAGATCGTGGGTTGGGAGGGTGCTGGTAGAGGTGGTGGGTTGGGAAGGAGCTGGTAGAGGCGGTGGGTTGGGAAGATGCTGGTTGGGAAGATGCTGTTAGAGATGATGGTTTGGGAAGGTGCTGTTAGAAATTGTGGCTTGGGACGGTGCTGGTGGAGATGGGTTGGGAAGGTGCTGGTGGAGATGGTGGGTTGGGAAGGTGCTGGTGGAGATGGGTTGGAAAGGTGCTGTTGGAGAGCGTTTGTCGGGAAGGTGCTGATGGAGATGCTGTGTCGGGAAGGTGCTGGTGGAGATGGTGAGTTCGGAAGGTGCTGGTAGGAATGTTGGGTTGGGTAGGTGCTCGTAGAGATAGTGGGTTGGGAAAGTTCTGGTGGAGATGGTGGGTCGGGAAGGTGCTGATAGAGTTGGTGTGTTGGAAGGTGCTGGGAGAGGTGGTGGGTTCGGAAGGTTCTGGGAGCGGGTGGTGTATCGGGAAGGTGCTGGTGGAGATGGTGGGTCGGGAAGGTGATGGTAGAAGTGGTGGGTTGGGAAGGTGCTGGTGGAGATGCTGGGTCGGGAAGGCTGGTGGGGATGGTCGGTCGGGAAGGTGCTGCTGGAGCTGCTGGTTCGTGAAGGTGCTGGTAGAGATGGTGGATTGGGAAGTTGCTGGTAAGATGGTGGGTCGGGAAAGTGCTGGTAGAGGCGTTGGTTTGAGAAGGTACTGTTAGAGTTGGTGGTTTCGGAAGGTGCTGGTGTAGATTGTAGGTTTGGAAGGTGCTGGTGGAGATGGGTTGGGAATGTGCTGATAGGGATCGTGGGTTGGGAACGTACTGGTGGAGATGATGGGTTGGGAAGGTGCTTGTATAGATGATGGGTTGGGACGGTGCTGGTGGAGATGGTGGGTTGGGAAGGTGCTGGTGCATGTGGTGGGTTGGGAAGGTGCTGGTAGAGATGGTTGTTCGGGAAGGTGCTGGTGGGGGACGTTGTGTTTTGAAGGTGCTGGTAGCGATGATGGGTTGGAAAGGTGCTGGTGGAGTTGGTGGGTCGGGAAGGTGCTGGTAGAGATCGTGGGTTGGGACGGAAATGGTGGGGATGGTGGGTTGGGAAGGTGCTGGTATAGATAATCGGTTGGGAAGGTACTGGTGGAGGTGGTGGGTCGAGAAGCTGCTGGTTGAGTTCGTGGGTTTGGAAAATGCTGGTAGAGGTGGTGGGTTGGGAAGTTGCTGGTAGAGGTGGTGGGTTGTGAAGGTGCTGGTAGCAGTTGTGGGTTGGGAAGGTGCTGGTGGGGATGGTGGGTTTTGAAGGTGCTGTTAGAGATCGTGGGTTGGGAAGGTACTGGTGGGTGTGGTGGTTTGGGAAGGTGCTGTTAGAGATTGTGGTTTGGGACGGTGCTGGTGGAGATGGGTTGAGAAGGTGCTATTGGAGAGGATTTGTCGGGATGGTGCTGGTGGAGATGGTGGGTCGGGAAGATGCTGGTAGAGGTGGTGGGTTGGGAAGGTACTGGTCGAGATGGTGGGTCGGGAAGGTGCTAGTGGGGATGGTGGTTTGGGAACGTGCTGGTGTAGTTGGTGGGTCGGGAATGTGCTGGTCGAGATGGTTGGTCGGGAAGGTGCTGGTGGGGATGGTTGGTTGGGAAGGTGCTGGTAGAGATGATGGGTTGGGAAGGTGCTGGTGGAGATGTTGGGTTGGGAATGTGTTGGTAGGGATGGTGTGTTGGGTAGGTGCTGATTGAGGTGTTGGGGCGGGAAAGTGCTGGTAGAGATGGTGGGTTGGGAAGGTGCTGGTAGAGATGGTGGTTTGTGAAGCTGCTGGTGGAGGTGGTGGGTTGGGAATTTCTGGTGGAGATGGTGGGTTGGGAAAGTGCTGGTCGAAATGGTGGGTTGGGAAAATGCTGGTGGGGATGGTGTGTCTGGAAGGTGCTGGTAGAGGTGGTGGGTTGGGAAGGTGCTGGTAGAGGTGGTGGGTTGGGAAGGTGCTGGTCGAAATGGTGGGTTGGGAAAACGCTGGTGGGGATGGTGGGTCTGGAAGGTGCTGGTAGAGGTGGTGGGTTGGGAAGGTGCTGGTAGAGGGTGGTGGGCTGGGAAGGTGCTGGTAGATGTGGTGGTTTGGGCAGGTGCTTGTGGAGATGGTGTGTTGGGAAGGTGCAGGTCGAGATGGTGGGTTGGGAATGTGCTGGTAGAGATCGTGGGCCGGGAAAGTATTGGTGGAGATGGTGAGTCGGGAAGGTGCTGATAGAGTTGGTGGGTTGGGAAGGTGCGGGTTGAGGTGCTGGGTTGGGAAGGTGCTGGTGGAGGTGCTGGGTTGGGAAGTTGCTGGTGGAGATGTTGTGTTGGGAAGGTTCTGGTAGAGATGTTGGGTCGGGAAGGTGCTGGAGGGTATGGTGGGTTGGGAAGGTTCTGGTGGAGGTAGTGGGGTGGGAAGGTACCGGTAGAGATGGTGGGTTGTGAAGGTGCTGGTGGAGGTGGTGGGTCGGGAAGGTGTTGGTAGAGATGGTGGGTTGGGAAGGTGCTGATGGGGATGGTGGGTTGGGAAGATGCTGGTGGAGGTGGTGTGGTGGGAATGTGCTGGTAGATGTTGGTGTGTCGTCAAGGTGCTGGTTGAGGTGGTGGATCGTGAAGGCGCTGGTGCAGTTGGTGGTTCAGGCAGGTGTTGTTAGAGATCGTGGGTTGAGAAGGTGCTGGTAGAGGTGGTGGGTTGGGAAGGTACTGGTCCAGATGGTGGGTCGGGAAGGTGCTGGTGGGGATGGTGGTTTGGGAAGGTGCTGGTGTAGTTGGTGGGTCGGGAATGTGCTAGTCGAGATGGTTGGTCGGGAAGGTGCTGGTGGGGATGGTTGGTTGGGAAGGTGCTGGTAGAGATGATGGGTTGGGAAGGTGCTGGTGGAGATGTTGGGTTGGGAATGTGTTGGTAGGGGATGGTGTGTTGGGTAGGTGCTGATTGAGGTGTTGGGGCGGGAAAGTGCTGGTAGAGATGGTGGGTTGTGAAGCTGCTGGTGGAGGTGGTGGTTTGGGAATTTCCTGGTGGAGATGGTGGGTTGGGAAGGTGCTGGTCGAAATGGTGGGTTGGGAAAATGCTGGTGGGGATGGTGTGTCTGGAAGGTGCTGGTAGAGGTGGTGGTTTGGGAAGGTGATGGTAGAGGTGGTGGGCTGGGAAGGTGCTGGTAGATGTGGTGGTTTGGGCAGGTGCTTGTG
Source organism: Mobula birostris (assembly GCF_030028105.1). NCBI lineage: Eukaryota > Metazoa > Chordata > Chondrichthyes > Myliobatiformes > Myliobatidae > Mobula > Mobula birostris. The sequence continues at coordinate 12,064 of NW_027274077.1, forward strand.
GAGATGGTGTGTTGGGAAGGTGCAGGTCGAGATGGTGGGTTGGGAAGGTGCTGGTAGAGGTCGTGGGCCGGGAAGGTATTGGTGGAGATGGTTAGTCGGGAAGGTGCTGATAGAGTTGGTGGGTTGGGAAGGTGCGGGTAGAGGTGCTGGGTTCGGAAGGTGCTGGTAGAGATGGTGCGTTGGAAGGTGCTGGTGGAGGTGGTGGGTTGGGAAGTTGCTGGTGGAGATGTTGTGTTGGGAAGGTGCTGGTAGAGATGTTGGGTTGGGAAGGTGCTGGAGGGTATGGTGGGTTGGGAAGGTTCTGGTGGAGGTGGTGGGGTGGGAAGGTGCCGGTAGAGATGGTGGGTTGTGAAGGTGCTGGTGGAGGTGGTGGGTCGGGAAGGTGTTGGTAGAGATGGTGGGTTGGGAAGGTGCTGGTAGAGCTGGTCGGTTGGGAAGGTGCTGGTAGAGGCGGTGGGTTGGGAAGGTGCTGGTGGAGATGGGTTGGGAAGCTGCTGGTGGAGATGGTTGGGAAGGTGCTGTTGGAGAGGGTTTGTCGGGAAGGTGCTGGTGGAGATGGTGAGTCGGGAAGGTGCCGGTAGAGGTGTGGGTTGGGAAGGTGCTGGTAGAGGTGGTTATTTGGGAGGGTGCTGGTAGACATGGTGTGTTGGGAAGGTGCTGGTGAAGGTTGTGGGTTGGGAATTTGCTGGTGCAGATGGTGATTTGGGAAGGTGCTGGTCGAGATGATGTGTCGGGAAGGTACAGTTTGAGATGGTAGCTCGGGAAGGTGCTGGTGGCGCTGGTGGGTCGGGAAGGTGCTGGTAGAGATGATGGGTTGGGAAGGTGCTGGTGGAGATGTTGGGTTGGGAAGGTGCTGGTAGGGATGGTGGGTTGGGAAGGTGCTCGTAGAGATAGTGGGTTGGGAAGGTTCTGGTGGAGATGGTGGGTCGGGAAGGTGCTGCTAAAGGTGGTTGGGAAGGTGCTGGTGGAGATGGTGGGTCGGGAAGGTGCTGGAGGAGATTGTGGGTCAGGAGGGTGCTGGTGGGGATGGTGGGTTTGGAAGGTGCTGGTAGAGATGATGGGTTGGGGAAGGTGCTGGTCGAGATGTTGGATTGGGAAGGTGCTTGTAGAGGTGGTGGGTTGGGAAGGTGCCGGTAGAGGTGCTGGGTCGGGAAGGTACTGGTGGAGATGGTGGGTCGGGAAGGTGATGCTGGAAGTGGTGGGTTGGGAAGGTGCTGGTAGAGATGCTGGGTCGGGAAGGTGCTGGTGGGGATGGTCGGTTGGAATGGTGCTGGTGGAGGTGGTGGGTCGGGAAGGTACTGGTGGAGATGCTGGGTCGGGAAGGTGATGCTAGAAGTGGTGGGTTGGGAAGGTGCTGGTAGAGATGCTGGGTCGGCAAGGTGCAGGTGGGGATGGTCGGTTGGAATGGTGCTGGTGGAGGTGGTGGGTTGCGAAGGTGCTGGTAGAGATGGTGGGTTGCGAAGGTGCTGGTAGAGATGGTGGGTTGGGAAGGTGCTGTTAGAGATGATGGGTTGGGAAGGTGCTGGTGAAGATAGTGTGTTGGGAAGGTGCTGCTAGGCATGATGGGTTGGGAAGGTGCTGGTAGAGATGGTTGTTCGGGAAGGTGCTGGTGGGGATGTTGTGTTTTGAAGGTGCTGGTAGAGATGATGGGTTGGGAAGGTGCTGGTGGAGTTGGTGGGTCGGGAAGGTGCTGATAGAGATCGTGGGTTGGGACGATACTGGTGGCGATGGTGGGTTGGGAAGGTGCTGGTATAGATGATCGGTTGGGAAGGTGCTGGTAGAGGTGGTGGGGTGGGAAGGTCCTGGTGGAGATGGTGTGTTGTGAAGGTGCTGGTAGCATTTGTGGGTTGGGAAAGTGCTGGTGGAGGTGGTGGGTTGGGAAGGTGCTGGTGGAGATGGTGGGTTGGGAAGGTGCTGGTAGAGGTCTTGGGTCGGGAAGGTGCTGGTGGAGATTGTGGGTCGGCAAGGTGCTGGTAGAGGTGGTGGGTTGGGAAAGTGCTGGTGGAGATGGTGGGTTGTGAAGGTGCTGGTGGTGGTGGTGTGTCGGGAAAGTGCTGTTAGAGATCTTGGGTTGGGAAGGTGCTGGTAGAGATGATGGGTTGGGAAGGTGCTGGTAGAGGTGGTGGGTTGGGAAAGTGCTGGTGGAGATGGTGGGTTGTGAAGGTGCTGGTGGAGGTGGTGGGTCGGGAAAGTGCTGTTAGAGATCTTGGGTTGGGAAGGTGCTGGTAGAGATGATGGGTTGGGAAGGTGCTGGTGGAGATGGGTTGGGAATGTGCTGGTGGAGATGGGTTGGGAAGGTGCTGTTGGAGAGGGTTTGTCGGAAGGTGCTGGTGGAGATGGTGGGTCGGGAAGGTCCCGGTAGAGGTGTGGGTTGGGAAGGTGCTGCTGAAGGTTGTGGGTTGGGAATTTGCTCGTGGAGATGGTGATTTGGGAAGGTGCTGGTCGAGATGATGGGTCGGGAAGGTACTGTTTGAGATGGTGGCTCGGGAAGATGCTGGTGGCGATGGTGGGTTGGGAAGGTGCTGGTAGGGATGGTGGGTTGGGAAGGTGCTCGTAGAGATAGTGGGTTGGGAATGATCTGGTGGAGATGGTGGGTCGGGAAGGTGCTGCAGGAGATTGTGGGTCAGGAAGGTGTTGGTAGAGGTGGTTGGTCGGGAAGGTGCTGATAGAGATGGTGGGTTGGGAAGGTGCTGGTAGAGATGGTGGGTTGGGAAGGTGCTGGTAGAGATGGTGGTTGGGAAGGTGCTGGTAGAGGTGGAGGGTTGGGAAGGTGCTGGTAGAGATGGTGGGTTGGGAAGGTGCTGGTGGGGTTGGTGGGTTGGGAAGGCGCTGATAGAGTTGGTGTGTTGGGAAGGTGCTGGGAGAAGTGGTTGGTTGGGAAGGTGCTGGTGGATGTGGTGGGTTGGGAAGGTGCCGGTAGAGGTGCTGGGTCGGGAAGGTGCTGGTGGAGATGGTGGGTCGGGAAGGTTATGGTAGAAGTGGTGGGTTGGGAAGGTGCTGGTAGAGATGTTGGGTCGGGAAGGTGCTGGTGGGGATGGTCGGTTGGAAAGGTGCTGGTGGAGGTGGTGGGTTGCGAAGGTGCTGGTAGGGATGGTGGGTCGGGAACGTGCTGTTAGAGATGATGGGTTGGGAGGGTGCCGGTAGAGGTAGTGGGTTGGGAAGGTGTTGGTGGAGATAGTGGGTTGGGAAAGGTGCTGTTAGAGATGGTGGTTTCGGAAGGTTCTGGTGGAGATTGTAGGTTTTGGAAGGTGCTGGTGGAGATGGGTTGGGAATGCGCTGGTAGAGATCGTGGGTTGGGAAAGTACTGGTGGAGATGGTGGGTTGGAAGGTGCTGGTATAGATGATGGGTTGGGAAGGTGCTGGTAGAGATGGTTGTTCGGGAAGATGCTGGTGGGGATGTTGTGTTTTGAAGGTGCTGGTAGAGATGATGGGTTGGGAAGGTGCTGGTGGAGTTGGTGGGTCGGGAAGGTGCTGATAGAGATCATGGGTTGGGACGGTACTGGTGGGGATGGTGGGTTGGGAAGGTGCTGGTATAGATGATCGGTTGGGAAGGTGCTGGTAGAGGTGGTGGGTTGGGAAGGTGCTGGTGGAGATGGTGGGTTGTGAAGGTGCTGGTAGCAGTTGTGGGTTGGGAAAGTGCTGGTGGAGATGGTGGGTTGGGAAGGTGCTGGTAGAGGTCTTGGGTCGGGAAGTTGCTGGTGGAGATTGTGGGTCGGCAAGGTGCTGTTAGAGGTTGTTGGGGGAAGGTGCTGCTGGAGGTGGTGGGGTGGGACGGTGCTGGTGGAGTTGGTGGGTCGGGAAGGTGCTGGTAGAGATCGTGGTTTGGGAAGGTGCTGGTGGAGATGGTGGGTTGGGAAGGTGCTGGTAGAGGTCTTGGGTCGGGAAGGTGCTGGTGGAGATTGTGGGTCGGCAAGGTGCTGGTAGAGGTTGTTGGTCGGGAAGGTGCTGCTGGAGGTGGTGGGGTGGGACGGTCCTGGTGGAGTTGGTGGGTCGGGAAGGTGCTGGTAGAGATGGTGGTTTGGGAAGGTGCTGGTAGAGGTGGTGGGTTGGGAAAGTGCTGGTGGAGATGGTGGGTTGTGAAGGTGCTGGTGGAGGTGGTGGGTCGGGAAGGTGCTGGTAGGGAAGGTGGTGGTAGAGATCGTGGTTTGGGAAGGTGCTGGTAGAGGTGGTGGGTTGGGAAAGTGCTGGTGGAGATGGTGGGTTGTGAAGGTGCTGGTGGAGGTGGTGGGTCGGGAAGGTGCTGGTAGAGATCTTGGGTTGGGAAGGTGCTGTTAGAGATGGTGGTTTCGGAAGGTTCTGGTGGAGATTGTAGGTTTGGAAGGTGCTGGTGGAGATGGGTTGGGAATGCGCTGGTAGAGATCGTGGGTTGGGAAAGTACTGGTGGAGATGGTGGGTTGGGAAGGTGCTGGTATAGATGATGGGTTGGGAAGGTGCTGGTAGAGATGGTTGTTCGGGAAGATGCTGGTGGGGATGTTGTGTTTTGAAGGTGCTGGTAGAGATGATGGGTTGGGAAGGTGCTGGTGGAGTTGGTGGGTCGGGAAGGTGCTGATAGAGATCATGGGTTGGGACGGTACTGGTGGGGATGGTGGGTTGGGAAGGTGCTGGTATAGATGATCGGTTGGGAAGGTGCTGGTAGAGGTGGTGGGTTGGGAAGGTGCTGGTGGAGATGGTGGGTTGTGAAGGTGCTGGTAGCAGTTGTGGGTTGGGAAAGTGCTGGTGGAGATGGTGGGTTGGGAAGGTGCTGGTAGAGGTCTTGGGTCGGGAAGTTGCTGGTGGAGATTGTGGGTCGGCAAGGTGCTGTTAGAGGTTGTTGGTGGGGAAGGTGCTGCTGGAGGTGGTGGGGTGGGACGGTGCTGGTGGAGTTGGTGGGTCGGGAAGGTGCTGGTAGAGATCGTGGTTTGGGAAGGTGCTGGTGGAGATGGTGGGTTGGGAAGGTGCTGGTAGAGGTCTTGGGTCGGGAAGGTGCTGGTGGAGATTGTGGGTCGGCAAGGTGCTGGTAGAGGTTGTTGGTCGGGAAGGTGCTGCTGGAGGTGGTGGGGTGGGACGGTCCTGGTGGAGTTGGTGGGTCGGGAAGGTGCTGGTAGAGATGGTGGTTTGGGAAGGTGCTGGTAGAGGTGGTGGGTTGGGAAAGTGCTGGTGGAGATGGTGGGTTGTGAAGGTGCTGGTGGAGGTGGTGGGTCGGGAAGGTGCTGGTAGGGAAGGTGGTGGTAGAGATCGTGGTTTGGGAAGGTGCTGGTAGAGGTGGTGGGTTGGGAAAGTGCTGGTGGAGATGGTGGGTTGTGAAGGTGCTGGTGGAGGTGGTGGGTCGGGAAGGTGCTGGTAGAGATCTTGGGTTGGGAAGGTGCTGGTAGAGATGATGGGTTGGGAAGGTGCTGGTGGAGGTGGTGGGTCGTGAAGGATCTGGTGGAGTTGGTGGGTCGGGAAGGTGCTGGTAGAGATCGTGGGTTGGGAAGGTGCTGGTGGAGGTGGTGGGTTGGGAATTTGCTGGTGGAAATGGTGGCTTGTGAAGGTGCTGGTGTATGTGGTGGGTTGGGAAGGTGCCGGTAGAGATCGTGGGTTGGGAAGGTGCTGGTAGAGGTGGTGGGTTGGGAAGGTGCTGCTAGAGGTGGTGGGCTGGGAAGATGCTTTTGAAGATGGTGGTTTGGGAAGGTGTTGGTGGAGATTGTGGGTTGGCAAGGTGCTGGTGGATATGGATTGGGAAGGTGCTGTTGGAGAGGGTTTGTTGGGAAGGTGCTGGTGGAGATGGTGGGTCGGGAAGGTGCTGGTGGAGGTGGTGGGTTGGGAAGGTGCTGGTGGGGATGGTGGGTATGGAATGTGCTGGTAGAGATGATGGGTTGGGAAGGTGCTGCTGGAGGGGTTGTGTCGTGAATGTGCTGGTGGAGTTGGTGGGTTGGGAAAGTGCTGGTAGAGGTGCTGGTTTGGGAAGGTGCTGGTGGAGGTGGTGGGTTGGGAATTTGCTGGTGGAGATGGTGGGTTGTGAAGGTGCTGGTGGAGGTGGTGGGTCGTGAATGTGCTGGTGGAGTTGGTGGGTTGGGAAAGTGCTGGTAGAGGTGCTGGTTTGGGAAGGTGCTGGTGGAGGTGGTGGGTTGGGAATTTGCTGGTGGAGATGGTGGGTTGTGAAGGTGCTGGTGGAGGTGGTGGGTCGGGAAAATGCTGGTAGAGATCGTGGGTTGGGAGGGTGCTGGTAGAGGTGGTGGGTTGGAAAGGAGCTGGTAGAGGCGGTGGGTTGGGAAGATGCTGTTAGAGATGGTGGTTTGGGAAGGTGCTGTTAGAGATTGTGGCTTGGGACGGTGCTGGTGGAGATGGGTTGGGAAGGTGCTGTTGGAGAGGATTTGTCGGGATGGTGCTGGTGGGGATGGTGGGTCTGGAAGGTGCTGATAGAGATGGTGGGTTGGGAAGGTGCTGATAGAGGTCGTGGGTTGGGAAGGTGCTCGTGGAGATGGTGTTTTGGGAAGGTGCAGGTCGAGATGGTGGGTCGGGAAGGTACTGGTGGGGATGGTGGGTCGGGAAGGTGCTGGTGGAGGTGGTGGGTTTGGAAGGTGCTAGTAGAGATGATGGGTTGGGAAGGTGCTGGTAGGGATGGTGGGTCGTGAAGGTGCTGGTGGAGTTGGTGGTTCGGGAAGGTGCTGTTAGAGATCGTGGGTTGGGAAGGTGCTGGTTGAGGTGGTGGGTTGGGAAGGTGCTGGTCCAGATGGTGGGTCGGGACGGTGCTGGTTGGGATGGTGGTTTGGGAAGGTGCTGGTGGAGGTGGTGGGTTGGGAATTTCCTGGTAGAGATGGTGGGTTGGGAAGGTGCTGGTCGAAATGGTGGGTTGGGAAAATGCTGGTGGGGATGGTGGGTCTGGAAGGTGCTGATAGAGATGGTGGCTTGGGAAGGTGCTGGTTTAGGTGGTGGGTTGGGAAGGTGTTGGTCGAGATGGTGGGTCGGGAAGGTACTGGTGGGGATGGTGGGTCGACAAGGTTCTGGTGGAGGTGGTGGGTTTGGAAGGTGCTAGTAGAGATAATGGGTTGGGAAGGTGCTGGTAGGGATGGTGGGTCGTGAAGGTGCTGGTGGAGTTGGTTGTTCGGGAAGGTGCTGTTAGAGATCGTGGGTTGGGAAAGTACTGGTAGAGATGGTGGGTTGGGAAGGTGCTGGTAGAGGTGATGGGTTGGGAAGGTGCTGGTCCAGATGGTGTGTCGGGAAGGTGCTGGTGGAGATGTTGGGTTGGGAATGTGTTGGTAGGGATGGTGTGTTGGGTAGGTGCTGATTGAGGTGTTGGGGCGGGAAGGTGCTGGTAGAGATGGTGGTTTGTGAAGGTGCTGGTGGAGGTGGTGGGTTGGGAAGGTGCTGGTGGTGGTCATGGGTTGGGAAGGTGCTGGTCGGGATGGTGGGTCGTGAAGGTGCTGATTGAGGTGTTGGGGCGAAAAGGTGCTGTTAGAGATCGTGGGTTGGGAAAGTACTGGTGGAGATGGTGGGTTGGGAAGGTGCTGGTGGAGGTGGTGGGTTGGGAATTTCCTGGTGGAGATGGTGGGTTGGGAAGGTGCTGGTCGAAATGGTAGGTTGGGAAAATGCTGGTGGGGATGGTGGGTCTGGAAGGTGCTGATAGAGATGGTGGGTTGGGAAGGTGCTGATAGAGGTCGTGGGTTGGGAAGGTGCTCGTGGAGATGGTGTTTTGGGAAGGTGCAGGTCGAGATGGTGGGTCGGGAAGGCACTGGTGGGGATGGTGGGTCGGGAAGGTGCTGGTGGAGGTGGTGGGTTTGGAAGGTGCTAGTAGAGATGACGGGTTGGGAAGGTGCTGGTAGGGATGGTGGGTCGTGAAGGTGCTGGTGGAGTTGGTGGTTCGGGAAGGTGCTGTTAGAGATCGTGGGTTGGGAAGGTGCTGGTTGAGGTGGTGGGTTGGGAAGGTGCTGGTCCAGATGGTGGGTCGGGACGGTGCTGGTTGGGATGGTGGTTTGGGAAGGTGCTGGTGGAGGTGGTGGGTTGGGAATTTCCTGGTGGAGATGGTGGGTTGGGAAGGTGCTGGTCGAAATGGTGGGTTGGGAAAATGCTGGTGGGGATGGTGGGTCTGGAAGGTGCTGATAGAGATGGTGGCTTGGGAAGGTGCTGGTTGAGGTGGTGGGTTGGGAAGGTGTTGGTCGAGATGGTGGGTCGGGAAGGTACTGGTGGGGATGGTGGGTCGACAAGGTGCTGGTGGAGGTGGTGGGTTTGGAAGGTGCTAGTAGAGATAATGGGTTGGGAAGGTGATGGTAGGGATGGTGGGTCGTGAAGGTGCTGGTGGAGTTGGTGGTTCGGGAAGGTGCTGTTAGAGATCGTGGGTTGGGAAGGTACTGGTGGAGATGGTGGGTTGGGAAGGTGCTGGTAGAGGTGATGGGTTGGGAAGGTGCTGGTCCAGATGGTGTGTCGGGAAGGTGCTGGTGGAGATGTTGGGTTGGGAATGTGTTGGTAGGGATGGTGTGTTGGGTAGGTGCTGATTGAGGTGTTGGGGCGGGAAGGTGCTGGTAGAGATGGTGGTTTGTGAAGGTGCTGGTGGAGGTGGTGGGTTGGGAAGGTGCTGGTGGTGGTCATGGGTTGGGAAGGTGCTGGTCGGGATGGTGGGTCGTGAAGGTGCTGATTGAGGTGTTGGGGCGGGAAGGTGCTGTTAGAGATCGTGGGTTGGGAAAGTACTGGTGGAGATGGTGGGTTGGGAAGGTGCTGGTGGAGGTGGTGGGTTGGGAATTTCCTGGTGGAGATGGTGGGTTGGGAAGGTGCTGGTCGAAATGGTAGGTTGGGAAAATGCTGGTGGGGATGGTGGGTCTGGAAGGTGCTGATAGAGATGGTGGGTTGGGAAGGTGCTGATAGAGGTCGTGGGTTGGGAAGGTGCTCGTGGAGATGGTGTTTTGGGAAGGTGCAGGTCGAGATGGTGGGTCGGGAAGGCACTGGTGGGGATGGTGGGTCGGGAAGGTGCTGGTGGAGGTGGTGGGTTTGGAAGGTGCTAGTAGAGATGATGGGTTGGGAAGGTGCTGGTAGGGATGGTGGGTCGTGAAGGTGCTGGTGGAGTTGGTGGTTCGGGAAGGTGCTGTTAGAGATCGTGGGTTGGGAAGGTGCTGGTTGAGGTGGTGGGTTGGGAAGGTGCTGGTCCAGATGGTGGGTCGTGACGGTGCTGGTTGGGATGGTGGTTTGGGAAGGTGCTGGTGGAGGTGGTGGGTTGGGAATTTCCTGGTGGAGATGGTGGGTTGGGAAGGTGCTGGTCGAAATGGTGGGTTGGGAAAATGCTGGTGGGGATGGTGGGTCTGGAAGGTGCTGATAGAGATGGTGGCTTGGGAAGGTGCTGGTTGAGGTGGTGGGTTGGGAAGGTGCTGGTCCAGATGGTGGGTCGGGAAGGTGTTGGTGGGGATGGTGGTTTGGGAAGGTGCTGGTGGAGGTGGTGGGTCGGGAATGTGCTGGTCGAGATGGTTGGTCGGGAAGGTGCTGGTGGGGATGGTTGGTTGGGAAGGTGCTGGTAGAGATGATGGGTTGGGAAGGTGCTGGTGGAGATGTTGGGTTGGGAATGTGTTGGTAGGGATGGTGTGTTGGGTAGGTGCTGATTGAGGTGTTGGGTCGGGAAGGTGCTGGTGGAGACGGAGGGTTGGGACGGTGCTGGTAGAGATGATGGGTCGGGAAGGTGCTGGTGGAGGTGGTGGGTTGGGAAGGTGCTGATGGAGGTGGTGGGTTGGGAATTTCCTGGTGGAGATGGTGGGTTGGGAAGGTGCTGGTCGAAATGGTGGGTTGGGAAAATGCTGGTGGGGATGTTGGGTCTGGAAGGTACTGATAGAGATGGTGGGTTGGAAAGGTGCTGGTAGAGGTCGTGGGTTGGGAAGGTGCTGGTGACGGTTGTGGGTCGGGAAGGTGCTGGTAGAGGTGGTGGATGGGAAGGTGCTGGTGGAGCTGGTGGGTTGGGAAGGTGTTGGTGGATATGGTGGGTTGGGAAGGTGCTGGTAAAGATGGTGGTTTGGAGGGTGCTGGTGGAGGTGATGGGTTGGGAAGGTGCTGTCTGAGGAGTCTTGGTTACTGCGGCGTGTCCTCTGGATGGTACAAACTGTGTGTCATTGTGGAGTGTGTGAATGGTTGCAATGAGGTGTCTATCAAGTGGGCTGCTATGTCTTGTACAGTTTCAAGCTTAAGTGTTAGAGTCATACAGCTCTGCAGCACAGAAACTGGCCCTGCAGTCCACCTACTCCTTGCCAAACTGTTGTTCTGCCTAATCCTATTGATCTGCACTTGGACCATATGCATCCATGTACTTATCCAAATTCGTCTTAAATACCAAAATCAGCCCCATATCCACCATTTCTGCTGGCAGTTCGCTCCACACTCTCACCACCCTCTGAGTGAAAAAATTCTCCCTCTTGTTCCTCTAAACTTTCCACCTTTCACTCTTAACGTATGACCTCATCCTATTCTCACTGAACCCCAGTGGAAAATGCCTGCTTGCATTTACCCCATCTATACCCCTCATAATTTTGTATACCCCTATCAAATCTGCCCTCATTCTCCTACGCTCTAAAGAATAAAGTCCAAACCGATTCGACCTTTCCTTATATCTCAGGTCCTCGAATTCCAGCAACATCCTTGTAAACTTTCTCTGTACCCTTTCAACCTTGTTTACATCTTTCCTGTTGGTAGGTGACCAAAACTGCACACAATACTCTAAATAAAGCTTCACCAATGTCTGATACGACTTCATCATAACTTCCCACCTCCTGCACATAATACTTTGATTTATATAGACAGGTGGAGAATGTTCCAAAGCACTCCAGAAGTTTTCCAATGATTGCAAAACATTTGCTTTGTGTGAACAAGGGTGAAGTCCACTTTCCCTAAGGATTGCTCCCCCCCCCACCCCCGTGATTCCTTTGTCCATTCCTCCCTTCTGGCACTTAATCCTGCAAGTGGAAGAAGAGCTACACCCAGCCATTCACCTCACCCCTCATCTGCATCCAGGGCCCTCCAGATGAGGCAACACTTTGCCCGTGAATCTGCTGGGGTCATCTACTGTATCCGGTTCTCCTGATGCGGCCTTCTCTACGTTGGTGAAGCCTGATGTAGATTGGGGGATCGCTTTGTCGAGCACCTTTACTCCATCTGCCACAAGCGGGATTTCCTGGTGGCCAACCATTTTAATTCCAATCCCCAAATCCCATTTTGAGATGCCAGCCATGGCCTCCTCCTGCCACAGTGAGGCCACTTACAGTCTGGTGGGGCCACACAACATATTCTGCCTCAAACCTGATGGCATCAACATTGATTTCTTTTAACTTCTAGTAATTTTCCCTCCCCCCCCACCCCCGCTTCTTACGTTCCCCACTCTGGTTCGCCTCTTAACTCTTCTCACTTACCTATCACCTCCCCTGGTTCTCCCCCCCCACACTTCCCTTTCTCACATGGTCCACTCTCCTCTAAGTTTCCTCCTCCTCCAGCCCTTTACCTCTTCCACTGAACACCTCCCAACTTAATTCCCCCTTCCTCACCCACCATCTCCCTCATCTGATCTCACCAATTCACCCGCCAATTTGTACTCCTCTTTCCTAGTCTTCTTATTCTGGCATCCCCCCCTTTCCTTTCCAACCCTGATGATGAGTCTTGACCTAAGACATCGACTTTATTCATTTCCATAGATTCTGCCCAACCTATATATATTATCTACACATATATATTATCTGTCTATCTATAGAGGCTCAAGCTGTGACAAGATTCATATATATTTAAATAAAATAAAATTAAATGTATATAATTCCTATCAAAGCTTGAGCCAGTCTGGCCATTCTCCTCAGACCTCTCATTAACAAGGCATTTTTGTGCACAGAACTGCCATTAACTGGATTTTTTTTTTTAAAAATTGTTTCTCGCACCATTCTTTATAAACTCTAGAGATTGTTGGGCATGAAAATCCCAGGAGGTCACCAGTTTCTGAGATACGCCTGGCACCAACAATCATTTCATGATCAAAGTCACTTAGATCACATTTCTTCCCCATTCTGATGTTTGAACTGAACCTCTTGACCACGTCTGCATGCTTTTACTGTATGCATGGAGTTGCTGCCACATGATTGGCTGATCAGATAATTGTATTAACGAGCAGGTGTACTGAGTACATGTGCCAGTGATGTTAAAGCTGATTCTGATAGCATTGGAAACCAAGCCCCCTGTCCCTGCGTGTGTGTGTGTGTGTGTGTGTGTGTGTGTGTGTGTGTGAGAGAGGTGATGTACAGGGTGCCCCTTTTCAACAGCAAGGGAGCAAACTGATTCATAACTTGTTGGACTTTCACATAAATCCTGTGCTAATAGTACACCGGTGATGGCAAGTGAGGGGTGACACTGGGTTAAAAACCTTCTGGTAGATCAGAGACTGACAACTATCTCTGACAATGCAGACCAATGCATTGACTTTGAAAAATTACTGAGAAACAAATTAGCGATTGTGGACTCGAGGTGCCCCTTCTAGGACAAGAGGGAGGTCCTATCAAGGGATTTTACATCGATTTTGGAGTAATTTAAAAGGGGTGCAACATCGAGGGCTGAAGGGCCTGTATTCTATGTATTCCTTTGAGTTCAGAAGGAGGAGGGTGAAGCTGCACCCTCACTAACATGCTGGTAGAGAGAGTTTTATTTGGGTTTTCTTTAGCGTTGGAAATGGTTACATCCGGACACGCGGGACAGAAGCAAGGTCGCATTGTATATTCCACGGACCAGCAAATACCGGCCGGCTTAGCGAGCAGAGCGGTGGATACCCCTGCTGAAATCCGGAGGAAAACACGCAGAGGGGGATCACAAAGCCGAGGAAAGAGGACCGGGTCGAGACAACAGAGACCTTTGGAGAAGAGGAGTTCGGTGGGTAATACCGTTCCGGCTGACCGGAAGTGCACTGACAGCAGTAAGCGTAAAGGAGTTGGGTGCTTTCTGACCTGGTGAACAACAGATGGTGCAATCCAGGTCATATTATGATCGAGGAACGTGTTTGCAGACTGGATATTGAACTTTTTACTGTTGGACTTCAGCCACATTCCACCGTGATACAACACTTGGCGGCACGGGAGGTCGTTCCTGCCTGTGGCCATCGAACGTGCAGCTCCTCCTGTGGAGGGTCAGACACCCTGAGCCAACAGACTGGTCCTGGACTTATTTTCCATCTGGCATAGTTTGCATTTTGCTGTTTGATTGTTGGGGTTTTTTGTATTGCTATATTTACGCTCTATTCTTGGTCGGTGCGGCTGTAACTAAACCAAATTTCCCTCAGGATTAATAAAGTATATCTATCTATCTGTCTATCTATCTATAAGATGGGGAAGATGCTCATTGGGGAAAGTCAGCAGCAACCAAGATCATGGCGCCGTCAAAGGCTCTGCTGCTGAGGAGAGAAGGAGAAAGAGTGGCGGATTTATTGTGGTAGAGAATCCCATGGTAAGGGGAATAGACAGGAGCTTCTGTGGCCGCAGACGAGACCCCCTGCTGGTCTGTTGCCTCCCAGATGCAAGAGTCAGGAATGTCTCAGAGCGGCTGCAGGCCATTCTGAAAGGGGAGGGTAAACTGCCAGTTATCTTGGTGCATGTAGGTTCCAAAGAAAAGGAGGAAAAAGTGGGAAGATGTCCTCCAACACCGGGAGCTCAGAGATAAAATAAATAGGAGCTCAAAGGTAAAATCTCAATAACCCGTACCCAAGCCACATGCTGGTCAAAGTAGGAACAGCAGCATAGTACGGTCACACAAGAGGAATTCTGCCGATGCTGGAAATTCAAGCAACACACATCAAAGTTGCTGGTGAACGCAGCAGGCCAGGCAGCATCTCTAGGAAGAGGTACAGTCGACGTTTCGGGCCGAGACCCTTCGTCAGGACTAACTGAAGGAAGAGCTAGTAAGAGATTTGAAAGTGGGAGGGGGAGGGGGAGATCCAAAATGATAGGAGAAGACAGGAGGGGGAGGGATGGAGCCAAGAGCTGGACAGATGATTGGCAAAAGGGATATGAAGAGGTCATGGGACAGGAGGCCTGGGGAGAAAGAAAAGGGGGGGGACCCAGAGGATGGGCAAGGGGTATAGTCAGAGGGACAGAGGGAGTAAAAGGAGAGAGAGAGAGAAAGAATGTGTGTATATAAATAAATAACGGATGGGGTACGAGGGGGAGGTGGGGCATTAGCGGAAGTTAGAGAAGTCAATGTTCATGCCATCAGGTTGGAGGCTACCCAGACGGAATATAAAGTGTTGTTCCTCCAACCTGAGTGTGGCTTCATCTTTACAGTAGAGGAGGCCGTGGATAGACATGTCAGAATGGGAATGGGATGTGGAATTAAAATGTGTGGCCACTGGGAGATCCTGCTTTCTCTGGCGGACAGAGCATAGGTGTTCAGCGAAACGGTCTCCCAGTCTGCGTTGGATCTCGCCAATATATAGAAGGCCACATCGGGAGCACCGGACACAGTATATCACCCCAGCCGACTCACAGGTGAAGTGTCGCCTCACCTGGAAGGACTGTCTGGGGCCCTGAATGGTGGTAAGGGAGGAAGTGTACAGGCATGTGTAGCACTTGTTTCGCTTACAAGGATAAGTGTCAGGAGGGAGATCGGTGGGGAGGGATGGGGGGGACGAATGGACAAGGGAGTCGCGTAGTGAGCGATCCCTGCGGAAAGCAGAGAGAGGGGAGGAAGGAAAGATGTGCTTAGTGGTGGGATCCCGTTGGAGGTGGCGGAAGTTATGGAGAATAATATGTTGGACATAGTGCATAGAGTGGTATTGACCCTTTGTGCCAAACTTTTAACCCCCTGTAACATCAATAACACTTCAATCACACAGACAGCTCTCCATTGTTTCGGATGAATGTGAGGCTTCAGCCGCGGTTTCAGATTTCTGGAGGATTGGAACTGGTTGTGGGGGAGAGGGGACCAGTACAAACTGGACAGTCTACACCTGGACAGGATGGCGATCAGTGTCGGGCTGGGGGAATTGTTTGTGAGTGCTGTTAGGGATGGTTTACACTAATATGGCGGGGTGGGACTCCAGGCAGAAACCGAAGCCCAAGTCAGAAAAGGTCAGAGAGGAATACAGTAAAGTCTCATGTACAGCTTACTAAGTTCTAAAAGGACACCGAGTGCTAGGGCGCTTATCTGAGTGTCTGTAGTACTGTATTCGAAACAAGCTGAGTACGATTCAGTGGTTATTACAGAAACATGGCCACAGGGTGGAGATGGCTGACAATTAAATATCAGGTTACAGAGGAGGGAGGAGCTGAGGTAGCACTTTTAATTCAGGGCGGCAGTGAGAGGTGATGCAAGATCTAAAGAACAGAACGCTGAGTCTACCTGTGTGGAGATTAGGAACAGTAAAGGGGGAAGTCACCGCTGGAATTAGTACAGGCCACCAAATAATAACATGGCAGTGACATGGGCAATAAACCAAGAAATATCTGATGCATGTGCGAGTAGATTGGCATTTGTCAAGGAAAATTTAAGACCAGAAGAGACAGGTAGTGAATCAGGCCATTTGGCCCATCAAGTCTGCTCCACCATTCCATCAAGGCTGATTTATCATTCCTTTCAACGCTATTTCCTGCCTTCTCTCCATAACTTTTGATGCCTTGACTAATCAAGAATCTGTCAGCCTCTGCTTTAAATATACCCAATGACTTGGCCTCCCTCTGCAGCCGCCCGTGGCGATGAATTCCACAGATTCACCATCTGGCTAAATAAATTATGAACTCATCTCTGTTCAAAATGGATGTCCCTCAATTCTGAGGCTGTGCCCTCTGGTCCTAGACTCACCCACTCTATCTAGGCGTTTCAATATTTGATAGGTTTCAATGAGATCCTCCCTTCCACACGCCATTCTTCTGAACTCCAGTGAGTCCAGGCCCAGAGCCATCAAACGCGCCGCATACGTTAACCCTTTCATTGCTGGGATAATTCTCGCGCACCTCCTCTGCACAAAGCACAACTTGCACATAGATTTGTTGAATCGAGTTGGTCGAGACAGTCTTTGGGAGGACTTTTTGGAATGTATCCACAATAGCTTCCTTGAATAGTTCGTGTGCCTACGAGGGAAAATGGCACCTTCGAGCTGGGGTCCTGTGCAGTGAGACAGGTAAAATTAACGATCAGGATACTCTTGGAAAGACTGGTCACAGTATGGTTGAATTTCACGTCATCTATCCAAATATTCCCTCTTTATTTTCACAGCTGCGCAGAACAACCATTGTTCCGAGCAGGAAATTTTACACAGCCCATAAAATGTGCGGCTCTTTTATTTTGTAATATGCATACTATGAGTATTTAGAATGTTGTGAACATTTTCTAGCTGTGTCCAATGCCAGCTGCGCGGTAACAAAGGCTGTGTGTGTAGAAGTATTTCAGTTGGTGTGCGGCCGCGCAGCCACGCAGTTGACCGGGAATGGAGTGAATGGAGGATGCGGCAGTTCAATCCTGCTGCAACTGTACAGGCACCGGCGACGCCGCACCTGGAGTACAGTAGTATGTGCAGTTCCCGTCTCCTTACTCGAGGAAAGGTATACTGGCTTCGGAGGGGGTTCATCAGGTTGATTCCGAATATGAGGGGGTTAACTTATGACTAAAATTCATTAGAATAATACAATATCCTGTGGAAACATAAAGGTATCATATATATATGTATATTAGTGTGGGTCTACGTACAAGAGCCCGGATAGCTCAGTCGGTAGAGCATCAGACTTTTAATCTGAGGGTCCAGGGTTCAAGTCCCTGTTCGGGCGCTGCATTTTTGGGCGCAGTAAATGCACAGTACTTTAGTAGTTTAATTGCAGCTCGGTGGCGTGAGCTTGGAGTTCAATCCGCTGCGTTCCCGTCCTGTCCTCCACGTGGAATGAGTGAGGTTTCCCCGGGAGTTTAAAGCAGCAGACGAATTAGCCGTTGTAAATGTTCATGTGATTAGATTCGGAGTTTCTGGGGCGGTATCGCTAAACAAACATGTTTATTTACCTCATTGATTAAAATTAAGAAAGGAGTAGATAAGATAGAGGCAGGAAAACTGTTTCTTCTTTCCGGCGAAAGCTGCGACTAGAACGGGAGGACAGAGCCTCAAGATTCAGGGAACAGATTTAGGATGGAGATGAGGGGAAACTGCTTTCCCCAGTGAGTGGCGAATCTGTGGAATTCTCTGCCCAGGGAAGGAGTAGAGGGTGCCTCATTAAATATATTTAAGATGTTTTTGTATAGCAGGGGAAATAAGGTGTTACGGGGGGAAACGCGGGGCCAGATCAGCCGTGATCTTATCGAACGGCGGAACCGGCTCATCGGGCTGATTGGCCGGCCCCGTTTCTATTCCGTATGGCCTTTTTCTGACCTAGCAGACTTGACTGGGTAGTTGTAGAGATGTTTCCACCCGCGGGAGAGTCGCGGACTAGGAGCAAAGTAAAGAGCGCTTCATCCGAAACTGGCGTGTGTAGAAATGTCTCTGTATGTGCTGAATCTCTTTTCCCCGGTGTGGGGGCGTGGGGGGAGAGAGGCCGGGTTATTAGAGATATTTAAGGTGGAGACAGACAAAAATATTTGAAAGATCGAGTGATCCGAGGGGTGAGGGGAAAGTGGCGAAGAAGCGGAGATGAGGCTACCGCAGACCCGTCCCGATTGTATTGAATGGCGGGGCAGGCTCGATGGGCCAACTGGCTTTCTGCCGCTGCTGCTGGGTTCTGTTTCGGATTGCTGTTCGACGTAGCTGGTCTAATTCGGTAGGATGTTAGATTTCTGTTACTTAATGGTAACGAGACAGACAAAACCGAGCGGTGGAACATTGGACAAAGTGGTGGTGGGGGTTAGGGGGTCGCGGAATAGGCTTCCTTACGCAGCCCCGTCCACAGAACGGCAGAGCACAGGATTCTGCCCGACCGAGGAAACCCGGAATTCATTGTTCCGGCGGACTGGGCGGGTGAGGTCTACAGGGAGATGCCACTGCCAAGAAGGGTTTCTGCAGCGCTCCGTGAACAGTGAAGGGCAGGACCACGCACAGAGGAAGAGTCGCGGTCACCCACTGTAATCAAGGAAGTCCCCAGTCTGTGGCGACTACTTGTACCACTGGACCCGGACTTCCGAGGCCGAGAGAGTGGAACCGCCCCCGTGTAATTGTCCACTTGGGGGAAAAACACTCTCCTGCACGGTATTCTTGGTGCAGTTTCCATAATCTCCCGGACGGTTTTTATATTTTATTGTGGATGTCCATGTCGCTGTCAACTCGGACTCAATAGCCACCTTCGAAAGCACCACAGCAGACCATAAGGTACAGGAGCAAATCGTGCCATTCGGCCCATCGAGTCTGCTCCGCCATTCCAACATGGCTGATTTAATATCCCTCTCAAACCCACTCTCCTGCCTTTTCCCTGGAACCTTGGCAGCACTTACTTATCAACCTTCGCTTTAAATACACCGAATGACTTTGTCTCCACAGCCATCTGTGGGCCTGTTCCTGTGCTGTGGTGGATCAGACGGGACGTTCTCCCGGGTGGCCGAGGCCGGGACGGTTTGATCAGCGCTCCGCTCCCCGTGATTCTGAGCTGTTTCCAGAGGCCTTGAGCACACAGGGGAACTTGCTTCCTTGTCTAAGCCCATCTCACGGGCCGCCGACAGCAGCTCCCCAGGGTCCTCTGCCCCAGGTTAGTTTACATACCACACAGGAGCAGAATTAGGCCATTCAGCCCATCGAGTCCGCTCTGCCATTCTGCTATGGCTGATTTACTATCCCCTCAACCTCATTCTGCTGTCTTCTCCCTGTAATCTTTAACGCCCTGACCACGAATCTATCAACCTCTTTTAAATATACTCAATGACTTGCTCCTGTACCTTACAGTCTGCAATAAATTCCACAGATTCACCACCCTCTGGATGAAAAAAATCCTCACCTGCGTTCTGTGGAGTCCCTCTATTCTGAGGCTGTGCCCTCTGGTCCTAGACTCTCCCACTATAGGAATCATCCTCTCCACATCCTCTATTGAGGCCTTTCGATATCCGATAGGTTTCAATGAGATCTCCCCATCACTCTTCTAAACTCCAGCGTGTTCGGGCCCAGAGCCTTCAAAGGATTCTCATGTGTTAACCCTTTCATTCCCGGGTTCATTCTCGTGAACGTCTGGACCCTCTCCAATGCTCCCATATCTTTTCTTAGATACGGAGCCGAAAACTGCTTTCAATGCTCCAAGTGCGGCCTGACCTTTGGAGCTCCAGCCTGTAGCTCTGGGTTTTTATGGGATGGGATTGCTAGCCCCAAGCCGTTCCCTCCTCCTTTCTCAGCCAGGTTTGGGCACGGAGTGAAAAAGGGAGGTTGTGGGTGTGGGTCAGTATGGACAAATTGGACCAAAGGGCCTCCTTCCCTTCCCAGGGAGTCGGCTGTTGGAATTTGTCTCAAAAGCTCCCAGAGTTTGGTGGAGAAGAGGGTGGTATTTGAGTGCTAGACAAAACAAATCCACTCCCAACTCTTCCTTCCTTCGCTAAACCAACTACAGTACATCAGTGCTGAGTGTGGATGAAGAGTCTTGACCCATAACATGGAATGACCACCCTCCAGACCCCCTCCGACACACACACACACACACACACACACACACACACACACACACACACACACACACACACACACACACGCAGGTGTTCCTCCCAGCGTCCTGTGTGGCTGGAAACAGGAATGCCGTGTATTTTCCAGTTGGGAGAATTAGGGATTGTCATTACTCGAAGGTTTAAAAACATAATAACGTGCTGGAGGAACTCAGCGAGTCAGGCGGTATACATTGATACAGCATAGAATCAGGCCATTCGGTCCAACTCTGCCCCGCCAATCAAAATGAACCTTCTATGCCAGTCCCACTTGCCTGGACTCGGCCCATATCCCTGGCACGGTGGGGCAGTTCGGTGGTGTGGCGGTTCGTGCAACCGCCTTGCAACACGGGCTCGATACCCGCTGCTGTCTGTACGGAGTTTGTCCGTTCTCCACATGGTTTTTTCCGGGTGCTCCGGTTTCTTCCCACGTCCCAAAGACGTACAGGTTAGTGTTAATAAGTTGTAAGCACAGGAAGCGTGGTGATACTTGTGGGCTTCCCAGCACAACCCTCGCTGATTATACTTGACGTAAATGGCACGTTTCATTGTAAACACAACAAATGAAGTGAATCTTCTAGAATCTCTCGAGTATCTCTTAAATGGTGTTATTGTTCCTGTCTCTGTGGAGGCTGAAAATCTCTCGCCTTCTTGTGTTGGGTCACAGGTGAAGATGAAAGGTTATCTGTCATACGTACATCGGAACATACAGTTTGCACAACGACCATCACAGTCCGAGGATGTGCTGGGGGCAGCCCACAAGTGTCACCATACCTCCAGCCCCAATATAACATGCCCACAACCTACTGACCCTAACCCGTACCCCAGAAGAAACCCACACAGTCACCGGGACAGCGTACAAACTCTGTACAGACCGCGGTGGGATTTGAACCCGGGTTGCTGGTGCTGTGAAGCTTCGTGCTATCCACTACACCAGTGGGTGGTCAGTCTTTCTCTCAGAGGCAATGGGGTCTAAAACTAATGGGCACAGGTGTAAGATGCCAGTGCTGCCAGTGGAAGTGGGCACAGGTTAAGATGTGAGGGGCCTCAGCAGCAACATCTGCCACCCAGAGGATGGTGGGTTTACGGAACGAGCTGCCAGTGGAAGTGGGTAGGGTTACAACGTTTAAGAGACACTTGGACACCTACCTTCAAATTAATTTGCTTGGTCTCCAGGGGCTGTAAGGTCACCAGATAAAGTTCACATCTGCCTGGGTCGCCATCGAGTGCCGACTCTGCGAACGCGGAGCTATGGACTTGAGCGGTGTGCTCTGAAGGCATAGAAAACCACAGCGCAGAACAGGCCCGTCTAGGCTATGCCAAACTATGAACTGGCAACTGGATCATAACCCTCCGTATCTCTCCCACCCATGTACCCATCCAGGACAGCCGGTTGCTACTGAGACGAGAAGAACGGTCGAGAACCTGCAGAGATTTCCCCTAATGGTTCAACCATTGCGTTCATTTAGAGAGATGGACAGATTTCTGAATGTTCAGGGAACAAGGATGCAGGGGATCGGGGAAACTGAGCTGAGTTAAAAGATTCTTATTGAATGGGCAAGGCATCCTCGAGGGGCTGAATAGAATCATAGAGTGTAGCAGTACAGGCCCTTCAGCCCGTCTAGTCTATGCCCATCCAAATTTCTCTTAAATGCGTTCTTTGAACCCACATCCACCATTTCTACTGGCAGCTTGTTCCACTCTCTCCCTCCGAGTGAAGAAGCTGTTCCTCAGGTTTCCCTTAAACCTTTCACCCTTAACCCCATGACCTCTAGCTCTAGTCCAACCCAACTTGTGTGGAAAAAGCTTGCTTGCATTTACCCCATTGATGCCCCTCATGATTTTTTATCCCTCTGTCAAATCCCCCCTCACTCTCCTACACTCCAGGGAATAAAGTCCTCACCTATTCAACCTTTCCCTGTTGGTGTGGCGCAGACAAGTCTATTTTCATGAACTTTGCAACATTTAACTGTTGAGATGGTCCAGCACATGGGAAAAGCTCTGTGGATGAGGGGGAGGGGGTGGCGATCGATGAACCAACAGCAGTGGGAAGGGTGGAGTTTTCTGCTCACGAGTCTGAGTTCATCTGCCACCCCAGTGATGTGATCCCAAGATCTAGCTGACCAGCAACCGCTCGGGTTAATTAATTACCTGAGAACCCACCCGGACTTGCAAGGGCATCTTCCCTCACAGAGTTTTACAACACAGGAACAGGCTTTTTGGCCCAGTAATCCATGCTAGCCCTTTTCCCAAGCATCGAGACCAATATTTATACCCCTCTTCTTCCTGTGGTCTGACTGCTCTTCCAACTGGGCTGTCTTTGGGGCATTTCAAAGCCATGGAAAGCACTCCACAAATACAAGAGTGCCCTAACCATAACCCTAACCCATATGTCTTTGGAATAGGGGAGGAAACCCATGTGGTCACGGGGAGAACGTACAAACTCCTTATAGACAGCGGCAGGATTTGAACCTAGGTCACTGTAATAACATTACCCTAACCGGTACAGTGCCTCGCCAACATTCTCTGTTCTATATTCCCATACGACCTACAGTGGTCAGACTAAATTTGATGTTGCTCTCTGTGTGCCCCCTGGAGATAACTCTCTGTTTTAAAGGACTTCCAGTAATAGAAGACACTATTTCTCCTTAACGCTCTCAAATCAAATCACACAGCCCTCGCCACGCACCACCGCACCCATCTACTTTATCTCTCTCCCTGCTCTTCGCTGGATTTAATCTTTAATGTGTAGAACAAGTGAAAGGACACCGCTTGCTTCATTGGGTAAACAGGTCTGTAGCTCAGTGGGTCATAAGTGCTACCCAGAGTGCTCAGTTTGCCCTTGATATATTGACTATACGTTGAACTTGTGTTCCATCGTTCCCTCCCAGTCACAGGGAGAATGACAGGCAGCGGTGGGAATCGAACCCTGCTTTATCACCATGGAAGTTCACAGGGTACTCTTTGGCCCATCTGGTGTCCTCGCAAAGTTGCAGGGCAGACTGGGAGAACTTCCAGATTTAAACATTTCAAGGGTGGTCCACCACTAGAGAATCATAAAACTGGGGAGCAGAATTAGGCCATTTGGCCCATCAACTATTCTCACCTCATTCCAATATGGCTGATTTATTATCCTGCTTTCTTGTCGTAACCTCCGAATCCCCGCCTGATCAAGAACCCACCAGCCTCCGCTTTAAACACACCCAATGACTTGGCCTCCACAGCTGTCTGTGGCAATGAATCCACAGTTTCACCACCCACTGGCTAAATAAATTCCTCCTCATCTCTGTTCTATATGGACGTCCCTCTATTCTGAGGTTGTGCCCTCTGGTTCTCGACTCACCAGTGTAGGAAACACTTCCACTCTATCTGGGCCTTTCAATATTCAACAGGTTCCAATGAGATCCCCCATGGCCCAGTCTACTAACTCCACTGACACAGGCCCAAAGCTCCCCAGGACAGCTGGGCAGATGAGTGCTCCAGTTTACAAGAATGAGAGAGAACTCAATAGTAGAACATGATTCTTGCAGGTCTCAGTTCTTGTGGATTAGATACCAGGAGATTGTTTAATCTGTTTAAGATTAAGATTAGCTTTGACACATGTACAGTACACTGAAACAGACAGTGAAATACAACCATTGTGTCAACGACCCACACATCCACAGATTGTGCTGGGGCAGCACGTGTCACCACGCTTCTGGCACCCACAGCTCACTGACCATAACCCCCTAACCCGTACATCGTTGGACTGTGGGAGGAAACCGGAGCATCCGGAGGAAACCCATACGGTCACGGGGAGAACATACAGATCGGTGACTGTGCATGGTGCTAACCGCTACGATACCCTACTGCCTGCTTTCTCTGGCTGAGGAATCTAGGATCGTGCTTGCTGTCTCAGACAGCCGGTGACTACTGAGACGAGGAGAATGGTTGTGGACCTGTGGTGATTTCCACTAATGGTCCCGTCACTGCGTTCATTCAGAAAGAAGATGGACAGATTTCTGAATGTTCAGGGAACAAGGATGGAGGGGATTGGGGTAAGTGAGCTGAGGTAAAAGATCCTTATTAAATTGGCAAGGCATCCTCGAGGGGCTGAATAGAGTGTGGCAGTACAAGCCCTTCAGCCCATCTAGTCTGTGCCGATCTGTTATTCTGCCTCACCCCACCTACCCACACCTGGACCGTAGCCCTCCACTCCCCTCCCATCCATGTGCCTATCCAAATTTCTCTCAAATGTTGCAATCGAACCTGCAACCACCACCTGTTGGCAGTTTGTTCCAAACTCTCACCACCATCTGAGTGAAAACGTTCCCTCTCAGGTTCCCCTTAAATATTTCACCCTTCACCCTTAACCAATGACCTCTAGTAGTAACTCACTTCAGTGGAAAAATCCTGCTTGCATTTACCCTGTCAATACCCCTCATATTTCTGTATACCTCTCTCAAATCTCCCCTTAACCATTGAGAATGGGGGAGATTCAAACAAGAGGACATGAGTTGAGAGTTAAAGGGCAAAAGTTTAGGGGTAACATGAGGGGGAACTTCTTTACTCAAGACAGTGGTAGCTGTATGGAACGAGCTTCCAGCAGAAGTGGTTGAAGCAGGTTCGATATTGTCATTTAAAGTAAAATTGGATAGATATATGGACAGGAAAGGAATGGAAGGTTACGGGCTGAGTGCAGGTCAGCGGGACTAGGTGAGAGTAAGAGTTTGGCACAGACTAGAAGGGCCGAGATGGCCTGTTTCCGTGCTGTAATTGTTATATGGTTATATGAACACAATACAAATTAGACTCCACCAACATCATATACAATTTCATCACACCATCCGAACGCTTGTACTCAATACATTGATTCATGAAGGCCAATGTGCTGAAAGCTTTCTTTATCACCCCATGTGACTTTCAAGGACTTGGAGATCAGTTTTCCCAGAATGGCTACCTCGTCTTCCCAATTGTTTTGTTCTTTGCTACAAGCAAAGAGGGTGGCGTGGTATCACAATCACAGCGATCACTGACCCCGGTTCAACTCCCACCACGGTCTGTAAGGAGTTTGTATGTTCTCCCCGTGACTGCGTGGGTTTCCTCCGGGTGCTCCCGTTTCCTCCCACAGTCCAAAGATTTACTGGTTAGTGAGTTGTGGGCCCCAGCTCACCCCTTATGTAAACAGTGCATTTTGTTGTGTGTTTCAATGTCCATGTGATGAATAAATCTTTCATCTTTAATCTTTAACCACAAGTTAACATCGAATCAGGAGAACCGTGGCCACCAGGAATGAGGTGAACCGTGAATATCCTGGATGCAAGTCAGGGCCCCGCATTAATACGTCCCAGACTGACCGTCACCCTAACCAGGCCCCCTGCCTCCAACCTCCCACTTGAACGTCAGCTGTCTGCACCTTTAAACTGGATGATGTCTCAGTTACAACAGGAGGCAGAGGGATTAGTTTTAATTGAGCAAGTTTTAATTGGTGCCCTGCAGGAGAAAGGTGCCCCGAGGCCTGAGTCAACGTAGTAGCGCAGGAGAGAGTCAGCTCCAGGGTTTTGGCCTGAGGTTACCGAGGGCACAGTCATTAAACATCAGGGACGGAAGGTATGGTGTAGGGGGGTCACGGCCAGGAAGGGGGTCTGAACTCAAAGTTGAGCACTTAAAATAAAAGTGGGAATGATCAGGTCAGGCATCCTCTGAACGAAACTTCACCAAAACAGGAATTTCAATGTAACGGAGAAAGGGAAAGTGGACGGGGTGGAGAGTCAATGAAATACGAGGTGACGGGGGAGGGAGGGTTGCCTGCGGAGAGAGGGTGCTGAATGGGCCCCATGGTAACATAACGGTTAGCGTGACGACATTATAGTTTGGGGCGTCGGAGTTCAGAGTCCATCCATAAGCAGTCTGTATGTCCTCGCCATGAATGTGCGGGTTTCCTCTGGGAGCTCTGGTTTCCTCCCACAGTCCAAAGGTGTATGGGTTAGGAAATTGTCCTGCGATTAGGCCAGGGTTGCCGCTGGCACAGCTCAAAGGGCCGAAGGGCCTGTTCGCAGCTCAGCTGGGGTGAGTGGAGGGGAGACACCACTGCCGATGCTGACTGGAGATTGGACACGGAAATTATTGGAAAGACTCAGCAGGTCGGGCAGCGTCCACGGGGAGAAGGTATTAAGAGTTAAAAAGTTGCCATCAGGACGGACCGGTGTCTGCTACAGTACAGGTGGGGCGGGTTATCCGTCCTGCGGGGCGCAAGGTCCTGAGGGACGTAGGATGCAGGGTCCACAGGCGAGGTACTGGTCCTTATTCTGTCGGGATCGGAGAACTGGAGCAATGTCTTCAGCAGCGCCTCCAAGGGTGACCACTCATCTGCTATGACTGTCCTCCCGTCCACGGCCAGGGAGTCAGTCACCGGGTCTCCCATCTCCGTGCGTCCGGCACAGACAGAGTGCGGAGCGATGGCACACACTGGGGAGGAGGTGGAGGGGAGGCAGGGGGAGGAGGGGGAGGGGGGGAGGAGGGGGGAGGGGGGGGGAGGAAGGAGGGTGGTAGTGGGAGGGGCTGAAGGGAGGGGAGAGGTGAGGAGGGTAGTGAAGAGAGTGTCGGGAGGGAATGGGTAGGGGCTGAGAGGGGAGGTGAGGTAGAAACTCCTGGGGAGTTGGGGCGGTTTTCGGACAGGAGCTTAGAGAGGGGATGGGTGGGAGGGGAAGATGGATGTCGAGAGGGTGTGAGGAGGAGGTCGGAATGGTGGGTGGGGGTGTGGAGGATGTGGGCCAGGAGTTGCGTGATGGTGTGATGAGTGAGCCGCCAAACGCTGGTCCCCAGGCCGGCCACCCCTACAGGATGGAACAGAACCTGGAGGTCTGCCTCGCTGCTGCGCTGAGTTTTGCCTGTCCCTTCCCCGGCTCCTTGCACTGGGGCGGGACCAGGTCCGGTTCAGGGTCGGGGCCCATGGCTGCCGCCAACTCGAGCCCTTGCCTCCTCTGCACCCTGTGCAAGACGATCCTGTAGGTGCCGGTGAGGGGGCTGCGGGCCCCACGGCCCTGGCTCTCCCTCAGCTGGCTGTCGGTCACCCCGAGGCCGGCCAGCGACTGCCTCACCTCAGCGTGCTCAGGCTCCAGCAGCAGCCTAGGCCCCAGCCCCGTGCTGGCCAGGTGCCCTGGCTCCAGCGGGAAGGGCCTCAGGGGCTGAGGGGTCCGGGTGCCCCTCATCCACTCGCCAGCCAGGATCTGTGCCGGAGTCTGCCGCTGGCTGGGCTCGGGCCGCAGGATAGCCCTGATCAGCCGCAGGCAGGCCTCTGAGAGGTAGGCCGGCTCGGCGAAGGCCCCGGCCAGGATGCAGCGTTTCAGCCGCACCACTGTGTCCGCCCGGAAGGGCAGTGCGCCGGCCACCATGTAGTAGAGCAGCACGCCCAGCGCCCACACGTCCACTGAGGGCCCCGCGTAGCTCTCGTCACGGAAGAGCTCGGGAGCGGCGTAGGGCGGTGAGCCGCAGAAGGTGCGCAGGCTCTGCTCCCGCTGGCAGGCCGTGCTGAAGCCGAAGTCGCCCACCTTCACCCAGCCACTCTCCGCGTAGAAAATGTTCTCGGCCTTCAGGTCCCGGTGGACGGTGCCCTGATCGTGCTGCAGGGTGGGGGAGGGCGAGGGAGAGGGAGGTAGGTGGGTTGGAGGGAGTTGGGGTGTGAGAGCAGAGTGGGAAGGAAGGTGGGAGGGGAGATTGGGTGGTGTGGGGAGAGGCAAAGACAGTCTGTTAGCCCGAGGTCTGAAGCTGACCACCACCACCCTGCACACTACCACTACCTCAATCTATACATTTTTAATTTCTTTATTTAAAGTTACTGAGGGCAACAGGCCCTTCTGGTCCACCGAGCTGTGTTGCCCTAGCAACCACCGATTTAACCCTAGTGTACTCACGGGACAATCTACAACGACCAATTAACCCACCAACGGATACGCTTTTGGACTGTGGGAGGAAACCAGAGCACCCGGAGGAAACCCTCGCATTCTACATTTGCGAGTGCAGAGTTTGTATGTTCCTGTCAGGATTAAAGGCAAAGTGAATAGGAATAAGGAACCTTGGTTCTCAAGGGATATTGCAACTCTGATAAAGAAGAAGAGGGAGTTGTATGAAATGTATAGGAAACAGGGAGTAAATCAGGTGCTTGAGGAGTATAAGAAGTGCAAGAAAATACTTAAGAAAGTAATCAGGAGGGCTAAAAGAAGACATGAGGTTGCCTTGGCAGTCAAAGTGAAGGATAATCCAAAGAGCTTTTACAGGTATATTAAGAGCAAAAGGATTGTAAGGGATAAAATTGGTCCTCTTGAAGATCAGAGTGGTCAGCTATGTGCGGAACCAAAGGAAATGGGGGAGATGTTAAGTAGGTTTTTTGCATCTGTTTTTACTAAGGAAACTGGCATGAAGTCTATGGAATTGAGGGAATCAAGTAGTGAGACCATGGAAACTGTACAGATTGAAAAGGAGGAGGTGCTTGCTGTCTTGAGGAAAATTAAAGTGGATAATCCCCAGGACCTGACAGGGTGTTCCCTCGGACCCTGAAGGAGACTAGTGTTGAAATTGCAGGGGACCTTGGAAGAAATATTTAAAATGTCGCTGTCTACGGGTGAGGTGCCGGAGGATTGGAGAGTGGCTCATGTTGTTCTGTTGTTTAAAAAAGGATCGAAAAGTAATCCGGGAAATTATAGGCCAGTAAGTTTAACGTCAGTAGTAGGTAAGTTATTGGAGGGAGTACTAAGAGACAGAATCTACAAGCATTTGGATAGACAGGGACTTATTAGGGAGAATCAACATGGCTTTGTGCATGGTAGGTCATGTTTGACCAATCTATTGGAGTTTTTCGAGGAGGTTACCAGGAAAGTGGATGAAGGGAAGGCAGTAGATATTGTCTACATGGATTTCAGTAAGGCCTTTGACAAGGTCCCGCATGGGAGGTTAGTTAGGAAAATTCAGTCGCTAGGTATACATGGAGAGGTGGTAAATTGAATTAGACATTGGCTCAATGGAAGAAGCCAAAGAGTGGTAGTAGAGAATTGCTTCTCTGAGTGGAGGCCTGTGACTAGTGGTGTGCCACAGGGATCAGTGCTGGGTCCATTGTTATTTGTCATCTATATCAATGATCTGGATGATAATATGGTAAATTGGATCAGCAAATTTGCTGATGATACAAAGATGGGAGGTGTAGTAGACAGTGAGGAAGGTTTTCAGAGCCTGCAGAGGGACTTGGACCAGCTGAAAAAATGGGCTGAAAAACGGCAGATGGAGTTTAATGTAGACAAGTGTGAGGTATTGCACGTTGGAAGGACAAACCAAGGTAGAACATACAGGGTTAATGGTAAGGCACTGAGGAGTGCAGTGGAACAGAGGGATCTGGGAATACAGATACAAAATTCCCTAAAAGTGGCGTTACAGGTAGATAGGGTCATAAAGAGAGCTTTTGGTACATTGGCCTTTATTAATCAAAGTATTGAGTATAAGAGCTGGAATGTTATGATGAGGTTGTATAAGGCATTGGTGAGGCCGAATCTGGAGTATTGTGTTCAGTTTTGGTCACCAAATTACAGGAAGGATATAAATAAGGTTGAAAGAGTGCAGAGAAGGTTTACAAGGATGTTGCCAGGACTTGAGAAACTCAGTTACAGAGAAAGGTTGAATAGGTTAGGACTTTATTCCCTGGAGCGTAGAAGAATGAGGGGAGATTTGATAGAGGTATATAAAATTATGACGGGTATAGATAGAGTGAATGCAAGCAGGCTTTTTCCACTGAGGCAAGGGGAGAAAAAAACCAGAGGACATGGGTTAAGGGTGAGGGGGGAAAAGTTTAAAGGGAACATTAGGGGGGGGCTTCTTCACACAGAGAGTGGTGGGGGTATGGAATGAGCTGCCAGACGAGGTGGTAAATGCAGGTTCCTTTTTAACATTTAAGAATAAATTGGACAGATACATGGATGGGAGGTGTATGGAGGGATATGGTCCGTGTGCAGGTCAGTGGGACTAGGCAGAAAATGGTTCTGCACAGCCAAGAAGGGCCAAAAGGCCTGTTTCTGTGCTGTGGTTTCTATGGTTTCTAAAAGCTCCTCATACGTTAACCCCTTCATTCCCAGGATCATTCTCGTGAACCTCCTCTGGACCCCCTGCAATGCCAGCACGTCCTTTCTTAGATAAGAGACTCAGAACTGCTCTCCATACTGGAAGTGAGTTCTGAGCAATGATTTATAAAGTCTGAAATGATCTCTTTGGTTGGCAAGCAAAACAAAAGCCGCTCATTGTACTTCAGTACGTGCGGTGACACCAAGCTGGTGACCGAGGAGAGGCTGGCTGACCACCAGTGGCTCACCATGTGCTTGACGGCCGAGACGATCTGAGCAAAGATGGCCTTGCTGTCGGCCTCTGATAATCTGCCCTCGGTGCTGATCTTGGTGAAAAGTTCGCCACCGCCAGCGTATTCCATCACCAGGTGCAGCCTGGACAGAGTCTCAATCACCTCGTACAGTCTGATGATGTTAGGGTGGTGCAGTCGCTCCAGGCTGGCGATCTCCCGCGAGAGCAGCCGCTGCGTCTTCTGGTCCAACTTGGTCTTGTCCAGGATCTTGATGGCAACTTTCTCTGATGAGAAGGACAGGAAGGAAGGGTTAATTCCACCCATCCCATGGCACCCATCTCCGAATTCATCAATCAGAACCGCAGGGAGCATTCGACCAGCCGCCCACCCCGGCAATGTTGACCTCCTGTTGGGAAAAGCCCCATCGTAGAGTCATCATGGGAACAGGCCTCCAGCCCAGCCTGTCCATGCCAAACACACTGCTGCTATTTGGCCCAAACCTTTCTACACCGTCTTTATCTATGTGTCACACCTGCAAATACAGGCACCTCACAGTCTCCACCCAGCCAATAGGGTTCACCTGACGATCACTCCAGACTCATCACCGGCAGCCTATTTAAACCCAGTTCTCATCCACACTCCTTGTTCACTCATCAAACCAGCTGACCTGAAATAGTTATTCCCAGCCTTCACTCTCCCTGTCTAAAGTTTACCTTGTTGCCTGTTTCTGTTTCTCTCTTGTTTTGTGGCCCCTCGTGGCTTTTGCAGTCCAGTGTTAAAGTTACTGTTCACGGCTGAATTGTCTCTGTCGCTCTGCTTTAGGGTCAAGCCTCCTCGACATTCCCCGACACCACATTCCTGTCCGAGTGCCTCCACCACTTTCTCCGGCAGCACATCCCATATAATGGCCACCCTCTGGGTGAACAACTTCCCTGTTAAAGCTCTCACCTCTCACCTTTGCTCTTTAGTGTGGGGCTCCCTTCACCAGGAACCAGACTCTGCATTCATCCTATTTTACGGATTTTACAACCCCCTGTTCCTACGCTCCAAAGAATAAAACCTCATCAGCCCAGCCTCTCCATGACTCAGGCCGCCCGGCAACATTCTGGTAAATCGTCTCCGCGTACTTTCTGGTTTAACCATGTTACACGAGTGACCAAAACTGTGCCCATTATCCAAGTGTGGTCTGACCAAAGTCTTGTACAACTGCAACTCCCTCCTACATATCCCTCCATTTTCCTTTCATCCATGTGTCCCTGAATTATCCCTGATGTACCTGCCCCTGGCAGCAGGTTCCACGCACCCACCGCTCTCTGTATAAAGAACCTAGCTCTGACATTCACCCTGGACCTTTCTCCAAACATCTTAAGTAGATGTCCTCCGCTAGAAGCCCTTGTTGCCCCGGGAAACACTCTCTGGCTCTCCACTTGATCCATCTCTCTTACCATCTTGAACTTCTCTATCAAGTCACCTCTCATCCTCCTTCACTCCAAAGAGCTCACTCAACCTTTCCTCATTACACACAGGCTTGAATCCAGGCAGTATCCCGCTAAGTCTCCTCTGCACCCTGTCTAAAGCTTCCACATCCTTCCTATAATGAGGTGACTGGAAATGAATACAATACTCCAAGTATGGTCTTACCAGGGTTTTATAGAACTCTTGCAGTTCTTGAACTCAATCCCTTGACTAATTAAAGCCAACACATCATATGTCTTCTTACCCACTCTATCAACTTGCACAGAAACTTTGAGGGACCCGTGGATGTGGGCCCCTCTGCTCCTCCCCACTATGAAGAATCGGGCCATTGGTCTATCTGGTTAGTAAGATTCCAGATCACACTGAAAGATGTGTTCTCACTGACAGTGAAGGTAGTTATCGGGATGTAGACAGGGATTTTTGATCAGCTGGGTATGTGGTCCAAGGAATGGCATATGAAGTTTAGTCTGGATAAATGTGAGATCTTGTACTTTGGAAAGACAAATCAGGATAAGACGGCAGTGTATTCGGACATAGCAGCTTTTATGGGGTCAACCAAAGATGTTATTGTCATTTTTAAACATACGATCACAACACCCTGCTGGATATTAAGAACTTAATGTATTGCATGTCCACCCCATCAGTGAGCTGCTTGTTGGCGGAGGAACGTAAGGAGCTGGATTTGGTGTGGACCGTGATCCTGCCTGCATCGGAGAGACGTTGGAGTGGATGTGCGAGGCGTGCAGTCTATCGGCGAGTGTTGGTCTTAGTCGCGCTCCCTGTGATCGCAAGACCCTGTTGGACGTTGTTAATGTGCAATGCTGCAAGTCCGATTCACTAGTTTTTTGGTGAACAGCAAAGGAGCTGGGCGGTTTCGGTTGTGACAAGGACTAGACCTCAGGCCGCAGTGCCGCTGGTTTGTGGATGCCCAGGGGTAAGGCGCTAGAGTCGGTTCACCCCACTGGAGTGCTGGACGCAGTGAGGCAGGTGCACATGTTAGTCAGTGCTGCCCCTCCAGTGTTTGCTCAGCAGACTGCCACAACAGTCAGGGACTCAGGGACTTGGGTTGTTTTTGTCTGACTGTATTTTACTAATACGTATCTTATATGTGCCTTGTGCCATGTGAGAGTGTTGGTACTGTGTTTTGAACCTTGGTCCTTGGTCCTATGTAACACTGTTCTGTTTGGCTGTAATCATGGGTATTCATGTATGGTTGAATGACAATTAAACATGAACTTGACAGGGACTTCACTAAGGCCCTGGTGAGAGTTGTAGATTGGGGGTCCGAGGAGTACAGGTGCATTGCACATGGTTCCCCAAAAGTGGAGCCCCAGGCAGACAGGTGGTGAAGAAGACTTTTGATGCACTGGCCTTCATATAAAATATATAGAATAGCACAGCGCATTACAGGCCGTTTGGCCCACAATGTTGTGCCGACCCTCAAGCCCTGCCTCCCATATAACCCCCCACCTTAAATACCTCCATATACCTGTCTAGTAGTCTCTTAAACTTCATGAGTGTATCTGCCTCCACCACTGACTCAGGCAGTGCATTCCACGCACCGACCACTCTCTGAGTAAAAAACCTTCCTCTAATATCCCCCTCGAACTTCCCACCCCTTACCTTAAAGCCATGTCCTCTTGTATTGAGCAGTGCTGCCCTGGGGAAGAGGCGCTGGCTGTCCACTCTCTCTATTCCTCTTATTATCTTGTACACCTCTATCATGTCTCCTCTCATCCTCCTTCTCTCCAAAGAGTAAAGCCCTAGCTCCCTTAATCTCTGATCATAATGCATACTTTCTAAACCAGGCAGCATCCTGGTAAATCTCCTCTGTACCCTTTCCAATGCTTCCACATCCTTCCTATGGTGAGGCGACCAGAACTGGACACAGTACTCCAAGTGTGGCCTAACCAGAGTTTTATAGAGCTGCATCATTACATCGCGACTCTTAAACCCTATCCCTCGACTTATGAAAGCTAACACCCCATAAAGCTTTCTTAACTACCCTATCCACCTGTGAGGCAACTTTCAGGGATCTGTGGACATGTACCCCTAGATCCCTCTGCTCCTCCACACAACCAAGTATCCTGCCATTAATCAGGACATCCTCAGAGGCTGGGATATGTTGCAGTTGTACAAGATATTAGCGAGGCCACATTTGGAATACTGTCTTCAGTTTTGGTCACACTGCTGTAGGAAAGTTGCCATCAAGTTGGAAACAGTGCAGGGCAGATTTATGACCACGGTACTGAACACGAGGGACTGGCTGAGTTATAGAGTGGTTGAACAGCTTGGGACTTCTCCCATTGATGTGTAGGAGAATGAGGGTGATCTTACAGAGGTATATAAAATCATGAGGGGCAGGGATAGGGTGAAAGTGCACAGTCTTTTTTCAAGTTGCAGAGGAAGTTGTTTGGGGGGGAACAATGATCTCATTTAAGAAACGGGTTCATGGAGAGGGATATGGACTGTAATTGAGACTAGCTGGCTGGTCAGCATAGTCAGATGGACCGAAGGGCCTGTAAGTGAGCTTATTGTTCTATGCTTCCAACAGCAGGTCAACACGATTCCTATTGGCCAAGTACAGTTACAGGTACTTGGATGGTCACGTGGATGGGGAGGGAATGTGAGCCGAATGTGGGCAAACAGGAGCAGCGTAGATGGCTGGCATGGACTAGACAGGCCAAATGGCCTGTTCCACTGCTGAGTGGCCCCACAGCCAGATCTGCTGGTGACACAATGGCAGGCAGGTGCGCACGAGAAGAATAAGGGGAGGCTATGTAAGCAGCACATACAGAATGCTGGAGGAACTCAGCAGGTCAGGCAGCATCTACAGAGGGGAATGAACAGACAACATTTTGGGCCGAGACCCTTCATCAGAACTGGAATGGAAAGGGGAATAAGAAGGTGAGGGGAGGGAAGGAGTACAAGCTGGCAGGAGATAGGTGAGGGTGGAGTGAAGGTGGGTAGGATGAAGTGAGAGATGGGAGGTGATAGGTGAGACCAGGTGAGGGTGAGGTTGAAGGTGGGTGGGGAAGGGAGGGATGAAGTGAGAGGCTGGAACATGATAGGTGAAGGGATGAAACAGTAATCTGATAAGAGAGGAGAGTGAACCATGGGGGAAGGGGGAGGAGGAGGGGACCCAGAGGGAGCTGAGGAGAAGAAATGAGGTCACAGCCCTGAGTAAATATCTGAAGGTCAGAGGTAATTTTTTTTTAAAAGCAGAGTGGAGGGTGTGTGGAACACCCTACGGGGTGGTTATAGAGGCAGATACATTAGGGATATTTAAAAGACTCTTCGACAGGTATATGGATGATAGAGAAATGCAGGTCTATGTGGGAGGGAGGAGCACGTTGATCTTGGAGAAGGTTAGAAGGTTGGCACAACACCATGGGTTCAAAGGCCTGTACTGTGGTGTAGTGTTCTATGTCCCACAGTGAGGGTGTAGCGGGGCAGAGTGAGAAGACAACGCCAGGACTACCTCTGGTCAGCGAGTGGACGGCCAGCTTGACCCGGGAGAAGTTGCCGGCGCCGATCTGTCCGCGTAGCCGGTAGAAGCCGATCCTCTTGCCCAGGGTCACCTCCCTGACGGTCTGCTCGTCATGGGCCAGCTGGTGGGAGAGCATCTCCAGCGGGGTCAGCCTCCGCGGCTCGCCGGCCCCTTTCTCCTCGGGCCGCGGGCGGTCCTCGGGCCAGCCGGCGTACCGGTGATTGACCATGGTCGTGCCGATGGCGAAGACCGCTGTCATGGCCCGGGGAACCAGCTCCGTCTTCCTGCCTTACATCGCACCGGGAAGGGGGCTTCAATCTCACACAGGGGTCACGTTGGGGGTGGTCTAGATTGTGTCCTGGCGCGGGTGGGTTCAACCACAGAGGTCTGGGGTGCGCGTCCGACCGCCGATGGTGTCAATGTTCACCCGGCCATTTATCACACTGTCTTCAGTGGGATCTTACTGCACTTTCCTGTGGCCCCTGGGAGTGTTGGGACGTACTAGACACTGATTTTACATCACGTGGAAAATCTCGAGGATACCGTTTCTTACTCCAGTGAGATGCTGTCTACGAGACTCCCTGGGAAGTTGGCAGGATGGGGGGGTAGGGCACTACACAATGCTGCTCCCTTTGCAGGCCTGGCCTGGCGCGAGCTCCGGGAACCTCAGACCCCACCTCCACACGGATTTCCGCCGTCCCCCGGGACAGCGATCCCTTCCGGCCTTGGCCCTCAGCTAGTCGAGGATGGAGACCTGTGGCGAGCCGCCAGCGAAGGGCTGACTTCACCCTCCCACTGGTCTTTTCCGCTGGCTTCTCCTCCTCCCAGCATTTCCTCAGCTTGGGAACAGGTGGGAAGCTGACCAACGGGAACTGCGCCAGCCGGACTCGGCCGACTGGTCCAGCCGTGAGGCGGTTTAAAGCCCTCCTGGATGTCAAATCGGGTAGTCCGGCTGGGAGAGGCCTCTCACGGTAGTCCTGCCCTCCTCCTCTCCCCAAACCCTCGCCTCACTCCTTTTCCAGCTTTTCCGGCGACCTCGTCCTAAATCCAGCCATCACCCTGCGGGTCTGAGAGTGAACCAACACCAGTTTTGAGGACCCTCAAGGGAGGAATTTGGGTTGTGGATGAGGTTTGGCCTGTAGAGTTAGGATGGGGAGAGGTTTCTCTCACACTGATTCCGCAACCCTTCATGAGCCAGCACGGTTCGATGGGCCAAAGGGTCTTGTCTCCCTGCAGATCTCTGTGGCCGAGGATGGGTGGATGAACCAGCTCCCTCCTCCCGCACTCTCCTCTGATGGTCTGTCTGTAGTGCCGATCTCAGGCCAAGCAGACACAAGGACGTTTCCCCCTGGGGGAAGAAAAAAGCAGATGAAATTCAGTAAATCTGTACTGATAAGAATCAACTTCAGAACAAACAAGGTTTCTTGGGATTTACACGAGGGCCACAAATGGCAATGCCCGGTGGAGACTGGCTTGTGTATGTGAGAAGGGGTGGCTGAATTAATTTTGACCATTAGGGGGCGCCGCAGTAGTGTAGCCGCAGTTAGCACAAAGCTATACAGCACAGTCACCAGGGTTCGATTCCCGCCGTTGTGCCAAGGAGTTCGTACCGTTCTGTGCAAAACTCCTCAGCACATATACAGTATATAGCTGGGTGCCTAACACTCTTGCACAGTACTGTATTAATTTTATGTATTACACTGAACTGCTGTGGCAAAGAAAAAACAAGTTTCATGACATTCTGTATGTGAGCGATGATAAACCTGATTCTGATATGGGTCTCTATTGTAGACTGAGTGTGGGGAGGGGGCAGGGAGAGGAGAATCATGGTTGGGAAAAGGGGAAGGGAGAGAGAAGGGAGTGGGAAGCACCAGAGAGACATTCTGTATTGATCAATAAACCAATTGTTTGAAATCAAATGACCTTGCCTGGTGTCTGCACCCACGTCACTATCCCCACCCCTGGCACTCCTTCTCCGCCACCTGTCCCACACCCCTCCCGCGGCACTCCACCCTCACCATTCCCAATATCCTTTGCTCCTGCCAGATTTACAGACTCGCTCTTCACTCCACATTGACAAATACAGTACTGTGCAAAGGTCTCAGGCACCCTAACTATATGTATGTGCCCTGGACTTTTTCAGGGTACTGTACGGGCCAGATGGCCTAATTCTGCTCCTAAGTCTATGGTGTTACGTACTCCCTGTGACCTCACGGGGGTTTCATTTGTCACCTGCGCTGCACTTTCTCAGTAACTGCCACACTTCATTCTGCAGTCTGCTGCTGTTTCCCCCTGCTCTACCTCACTGCACTCTGTAACGGTCTGATCTCTATGGAAAACAAAGATTTTCACCGTACCAATTGATAAACACAAGAGATTCTGCAAGTGCTGGAAATCTCAAGCAACACACACACACACACACACAAAGTGCTGGAGGAACTCAGCATGACATCTAAAACATTGACAAACTTCAGATGTGTGGGGGAGAGTATAGTGACTGGCCGCGTCACAGCCTGGCACGGAAACACCAATGCCCTTGAATGGAAAACCCTACACAAAGTAGCAGATCAGCCCAGTCCATCACGGGTAAAGCCCTCCCCACCATTAAGCACATCTACACAATACGATGTTGCAGCTTCCTATCATCAATGACACCCTCCCCACCTCCCCACCACCCAGTCCCATTCTCTCTGTCATCAGGAAGATGGCGGCACGCCTGTGTGTGAGCAGCCCTCTGGTGAAAAATGATATTGTATCTGTTAAATAGGGGCCATGGACAATTCTGATTTGATGGAGACAGACCTGAAAGCACAGAGGAACATCTGGAGAAATTTCTGAAATGCCCGTTCGCTGTGTGGTCGGAAACCTTTCGGAGGGTAGGCCTCAAAATCCCCAGCCTTGCCTGCTTTTGGCGACCGAGAAGGAGGTCGAATCGCTCGGACAGAGATGGTGCTCAGTACTCGGTGTCGGAGAGTTGATCAGAGCTCGAAGTTTTCGGATGACTCAGAGTCGGATTGTGGTCGGCATGGCAGGGAGAGTTTTTCCTCCTTCTCCCGTCTGTGTGAGATGTGGGACATTTGAGAAACTTTGAACTTTACTGTGCTCATGGACTTCTTCATCAAGTTATGGTATTGTTGCACTGTTGTATATATATTATAATTAAGTGGTTTTGTCAGTTTTTTCAGTCTTGGTCAGTCCTGTGTTTTGTGATATCACACCGGAGGAAATAATGTATCATTTCTTAATGCATGCATTACTAAATGACAATAAAAGAGGACTGAGTGTCTTCATAATCTAAGGTACAGGAGCTCAGGACCCACACCGCCACGTTCAGGAGCAGTTATTACCCCCTCAATCATCAGGCTCCTGAACCAAAGAGAATAAGTTCACTTGGCCCATCCCACAACCTATGGACTCAATTTCAAGGACTCTTCATCTCATGTTCTCATTATTTATTATTATTATTATTATTATTTCTTTCTTTTTGTATTTGCACAGGTTGTGGTCTTTAGCACAGTGGCTGAACAACCAGTTGGTGCAGTCTTTCACTGATTGTGTTATGATTATAATTCTACGGATTTACTGAGTATGCCCACAAGAAAATGAATCTCAGGGTTGTATATGGTGAAATAAATGTACTGTGATAATAAATTGACTTTGAATTTTAAGTTACAAACTCAGCATGTCAGGCAGCATCTAAGGAGGGGAATAAACCGTTGGTGTTTCGGGTCGGGGCCCTTTATCGGGACTGGAGGGAGGGAGGGATGGGAGAGAGCCAGTGTAAATAGGTGGGGGGGGGGGGAGTGGGAGCTGGTGAGTGGGTCCAGGGGTCACTAAGTGAGTGGGGGGAGAGTGGGACAGTTGCTGTAATCTGGGAGGTGTTGGGTAGAGGTAACAGAGGGCTGAAGATGGGATCCGTTCACACTCTCCGCCCCACCATCTGCCAGTGGCTACTGTCGAGGCCACGCTCTCTTCTCTCTACGACCATCGGGCAGGAGGTACAGGAACCTCAGGCCCCACACCACCAGGTTCAGGAACAGTTATTACCCCTGAACCGGCGTCTCCTCCGGAAATAGCGATGAACACCCTTGCTGCGCAAATTAAATCTTGTTGCTTCCAGTTGATTTGATGGTGATTAATGTTGCTGTTGGATCGGGTGGAACAATCTCTTCCTGCACTGTGAAGTCTGTCACTACATAATTACTTGTTTCATCAGCCTCTTCCCCTCACTTGCTGCACTGTTCATGCTCCGGGTTAATTTGCTGTTTGATTAGAGCGTCACATTTCCACAGATGGGACAAGGCCGTTTCAACGCTGATAGAACTTGGAAAAGTCCAGCACATTACAGGCCCTTCAGCCCAATGTCTGTCCCACCTACTTCCACATCCTCCCTGATAGAACATAGAAATCTACAGCACATTACAGGCCCTTTGGCCCACAATGTCTGTCACAGTCATAACTATTCCCACCTAACTGCGCAAGGTCCATACCCCTCCCTGTTAGAACATACCCAGAACATAGAAATCTACAGCACATTACAGGCCCTTCGGCCCACAATATTGTGCCGACCATGTAACCTACTCCAGAAACTGCCCAGAATTTCCCTAGTGCATAGTCCTTTCCGAGCTCCATGTACCTATCTAAGAGGCTCTTAAAAGACCCTGTTGGCCTGTCTGAATGTGCCTTACACGTCAATGTTTCCACCATTTACCCTGGCAGCGTGTACTCCTTCCCTCCCCCACCTTCTTACCCCTTCCTTTCCAGCCCTGATGAAGGATCTCAGCTCGAAACGTTGACTGTTTATTCCTCTCCACAGACAACGCCCGACCTGCTGGGTTACTCCAGCATTTCGTGAGTGTTGCTCTGGATTTCCAGCACCTGCAGAATCTCCTGTGGTTATGATCCCCATTAAACCGCTCCATTCACCTTAAGCACAGCATCTGACATTTCTACCAAGGAAAAAGACCATCTAGCCTCTCTACACTCTCCTAATTTTATAACCTATCAGGTACCCTCAGCCTCTGAAGCTCCAGGGGAAACAACCCAGGTTTGTCCAGCCCCATGAGCCACCACGTCCAACACATTATTCTCCACAACTTCCGCCATCTCTAGAGGGATCCTCCCAATAAACACATCTTTACCTGCCCAGTTCCTCCAGCATTCTCTGTGTGTTCCTTCGTACAGCCTCTACTCATAAGCCAATCCTCTGCAACCCAGGCAGCATCCTGGCAAACAAGAGGAAATCTGCAGATGCTGGAAATCCAAAGCAACACACACAAAATGCTGGAGGAACTCAGCAGGCCAGGCAGCATCCACAGAAAAGAGTACACTGACATCTCAGGTCAAGACCCTTCAACAGGACTCATGAAGGGTCTCGTCTCAAAACCACAAGACCCTAAGACACAGGAGCAGAACTGGGCCATCCAGCCCATCGAATGAGCTCTGCCATTTCATCATGGCCGATTCCAGATCCCATTCAACCTCATACACCTGCCCTCTCACCAGATCCTTTGCTGCCCTGACCGATCAGGAAACTATCACCTTCGGCTTTGAAGACGTGGCCTCCACCGCAGTCTGTGGCAGAGCATTTCACAGATTCACCTCTCACTTACTAAAAATCCTCCTTACTGCCATTCTAAAAGGTCACCTCTCAATTTCAAGGCTGTGCCCTCTCATTCTAGATACCCCCCCACAGGAAACATCCTCTCCACATCCACCCTATCTAGTCTTTTCAACTTCGGTAGGTTTCAATGAGATCCCTACAGATTCTTCTAAATTCCAGTGAGTACAGGCCCAAAGCTGCCAAACGTTCCTCGTATGTTAACCCCTTCATTCCCACAATCATCCTCGTGAACCTCCTCTGGACTCTCTCCAATGACAACATATCCTTTTTGAGATATGGGGCACAAAACTACTGACAATACTCCAAGGGCAGCCTGATTAGTGACTTATAAAGGCTCAGCATTTTCTCCTTGTTTTTATATTCTATTCTCCTAGAAATAAATGACAACATTGCATTTGCCTTCTTTACCACAGACTCAACCTATGAATTAACCTTCTGGGAGTCTTGCACGAGGATTCCTAGGTCCCTTTGTACCTCTGATGTTTGAATTTTCTCCACATTGAGATAATATTCTGCACTATTGTTCCTCTTACCAAAATTACTTACATACATTTATCACTGTATTCTATCTGTCACTTTTTTGTCCATTCTTCCAATTTGTCTAAGTCCTGCTGCAATTGCATTGGTTCCTCAGCACTACCTACCCTTCCACCCGTGTTTGTATCATCCACAAACTTTGCCACAAAGCCATCAATTCCATTATCTAAATCACTGATAAACAATATGAAAAGTAGCGGTCCCAATACTGACCCCTGAGGAACACCACTAGTCACCAGCAGCCAACCAGAAAAGATCCCCTTTATCCCCGCTCACTGCCTCCTGCCTGTCAGCCATTCTGCTAACCATGCCAGTATCTCTCACGTAACGCCATAGAAATTTATCTTGTTAAGTCTCTCATGTGACCCACCTTATCAAATGCCTTCTGAAAACCTAAGAAAATTACACCTACTGCCTCTTCTTTGTCCACCCTACTTCTTACTTCCTCAAACAATTCTAGCAGATTTGTCAGGCAAGATTTCCCTTGACAGAAACCACGCTGACTTTGACTTATTTTATCGTTAATCTCCAAGTACCCCGAAACATCATCCAACACATTCGCAACCAGTGAGGTTAGGCTAGCTGTCCTATAATTTCCTTTCTTTTGTCTTCCTCCCTTCTTAAAGAGTGGAGTGACATTTGCAATCTTCCAGTCCTTCAGGACCATGCCAGAATCAAGTGATTCTTGAAAGATTATGACCAATACATCTGTTATCTCTTCAGCAACCTCTCTCAGGACTCTGGGATGTAGACCACCTGGTCCAGGTGACTTATCCACCTTCAGACCTTTCAGTCTGCCTGGCACTTTTTCCTTTGTAACAGCAATGGCACTCACTCCTGCTCCCTGACACTCAGATATCTTTCACACTGTTAGTGTCTTCCACTGTAAAGACTGAAGCAAAGTACTTATTAAGTTCATCTGCCATTTCTTTGTCCCCCATTACTACCTCATCAGCATCATTTTCCAGTGGTCCAATAGTAACTCTCACCTTCCTTTTTCTTTATATAATTGAAAAAACTTCTAGTATCCTGCTTTGTATTAACAGCTAGTTTGCCCTCATATTTCATCTTTTCCCTTCTTACAGCTTTTTAGTTGCCTTCTGTTGGATTTCAAAAGCTTCCCAATCATCCAGCTTCCCACTCACCTTTGCTACCTTACATGTCTTTTTCTTGGTTTTTATATAACCATATAACCATCACAGCACAGAAACAGGTCATCTCGGCCCTTCTAGTCCGTGCCGAACTCTTACTCTCACCTAGTCCCACCGACCTGTCCCACCGACCTGCACTCAGCCCATAACCGTCCATTCCTTTTCTGTCCATATATCTATCCAATTTAACTTTAAACGACAACATCGAACCTGCCTCAACCACTTCTGCTGGAAGCTCGTTCTACGCAGCTACCACTCTCTGAGTAAAGAAGTTCCCCCTCATGTTACCCCTAAACTTTTGCCCTTTAACTCTCAACTCATGTCCTCTTGTTTGAATCTCCCCCACTCTCAATGGAAAAAGCCTATCCATGTCAACTCTATCAATCCCCCTCATAATTTTAAACACCTCTATCAAGTCCCCCCTCAACCTTCTACACTCCAAAGAATAAAGACCTAACTTGTTCAACCTTTCTCTGTAACTTAGGAGATGAAACCTAGTAAATCTCCTCTGTACTCGTTCAATTTTATTGACATCTTTCCTATAATTCAGTGACCAGAACTGTACACAATACTCCAAATCTGGCCTTACCAATGCCTTGTACAATTTCAACATTACATCCCAACTCCTATACTCAATGCTCTGATTAATAAAGGCCAGCATACCAAAAGCTTTCTTCATATGCAGGCCTTAGCTTCCCTTGTCAGCCATGGTTGCCTAGCCCTGACATTTGAGATCTTTTTCTTCTGTGGGACATTTCTATCCTGCACCTTGTGAACTATTCCCAGAAACTTCAGCCATCTCTGCTCTGCCATCATCCCCACCAGTATTCTCCTCCAATCCACCTGGACAAGCTCCTCCCTCACGCCTCTGTAATTCCCTTTATTCCACTGTGATACTGATACACATGACTTATGCTTCTCCCTCTCAAACTGCGGTACGAATTCAATCATATTATGATCACTGCCTCCTAAGGATTTCTTTACATTAAGCTCCCTAATAAGATCTGGGTTATTACACAACACCCAATCTAAGATAGCCTTTCCCCCAAGTAGGCTCAAGCACAAACTGCTCTAAAAAGCCATCTCGCGGGCATTCAACAAATTCTCTGTTTTGTGATCTGACACGAACCTGATTTTCCAAATCCCCTTGCATATTGAAGCCCCATTACAATTGTGTCATTACCCTTATTACATGCCTTTTCCAGCTCCCTTTGCAATCTCAACCTCACATCTTGACTACTATTTGGAGACCTTTATATGATTCCCAGAATATTTTTTTTACCCTTGCATTTTCTTAACTCCACCCACAAAGATTCAACATTCTCTGACCCTATGTCGCCTCCTTCTAAAGATGTAATTCCACCTCTTATCAACAGACCACTCCACCACCTATGCTTTTGATACACAGTATATCCTTTGATATTAAGCTCCCAACTCTGGCCTTCTTTCAGCCACGACTCAGTGATGCCCACAATGTCATACCCACCAATCTGTAATTGCACCATGAGTTTATCCACCTTATTCCGAATGCTACGTGCATTTAAATGCAGCACACTTCAGCCCTATATTCTTCACCCATTTGAATTTTGCCTCTGTGGTACAATCTTTTTGCTCTGTCTGCATTTGTACCCAGTCATTGGCTTGTCCTTCCTTACATTCATGTTACACCCAGCATCTACTCTGTGATGACGTTGTACTCCCCTTGGTTAGTGAAGATC
The DNA here is from genome assembly GCF_030028105.1 of Mobula birostris. NCBI lineage: Eukaryota > Metazoa > Chordata > Chondrichthyes > Myliobatiformes > Myliobatidae > Mobula > Mobula birostris. The sequence continues at coordinate 55,907 of NW_027274077.1, forward strand.
CAACACTAAGGACTCCCCTGTTGTTATCCATGCCTCGTACTAATGACTGCCCTCTCACTCTCAATAACAATTTTCTGTTAATGAGCCACTGTTTAAATAACAGCCAGCACCAATCACCCTCCTGTATTAATGACAGCCCTTCATTAATAAACAAGGGAAAATCCGATGATGCTGGAAATCCAGAGCAACACACACAAAATGCTGGAGGAACTCAGCAGGTCAGGCAGAATCTATGGAAAAGATTAACCAGTCAATGTTTCAGGCCAAGACCCTTCGGCAGGACCTGTGCTTTTTCCCCACAGATGCATTTTGTGTGTGTTTCAGCCCTTTGATGACAACATCTAAATTGTTAACTTTATCACTAATGAGTGGAGAGCGTTCTAACTGGCTGCAGCACCATCTGGTCTGGAGGGGCCACCGCTCAGGGTCAGAAAAAGCTGCAGAAAGTTGCAAACTCATTCAGCTCCATCATCAGAATCAGAGTCAGCTTTATTATCAATGGTGTGTGTCGTGAAATTTGTTAACTATCGGCACTAGGCTCCCCAGTATCCAGGACAGCTTCATAGAGCAGTGATGCCTGAAAAAGGCAGCGTCCATCGTTACGGATCCCCATCACCCAGGACCTGCCCTCTTCTCATTGCTACCATCAGGGAGGAGATACAGGAGCCCCAAGAAACACACTTGATATTTCAGAAACAGCTTCTTCCCCTCTGCCATCAGATTTCTGAATGGATATTGAACCCATGAACACTACCTCACTAATTTGCCCTCTCTTTTTGCATTATTTATTTTTTTTAAGTTACACATGTTATACTTTACAGCTTTTATTATTACGTATTGCAATGTAGTGCTGCTGCAAAACGGCAGACTTCACAACCTGTGCCGGTGATATTAAACCTGATTCAGAACCGGAGTGCTCTGTGATTATTGTTAACTGTCAACACACACAAAATGCTGGTGAACGCAGCAGGTCAGGCAGCATCTGTAGGAAGAGGTACAGTTGACGTTTCGGGTCGAGACCCTTCGTCCGGACTGTTAACTGTCGCCTGTCAATATCATATTGATTTAGAGATATGATGTGGAACAAACCAGCCCAACGAACCCAGCCGCACTGCCCAGAAACCCACCTGTTTAACCCCAGCCTGGTCACAGGACGATTCACAATGCCACCCCTACTAACCTGTACAGTACATCAGTTTGGTCTGTGGGCGGAAACCCATGCACTCACAGGAGGGACGTACAAACTTCTTACGGATACGGACAGCGCTGGAATTAAACTCCAAATTCCAACGCCCTGTGCTGTAAGAGGCCGGGTTACCCAGTGTGCTTCTGAGGCAAATGGGCTATTTATTAGTGTGCACAATCCTGATTTGATGGAGCAGATGTGAGAGCACAGCGGAACATCTGGAAAACTTCTGAAATGCCCACTTCGCTGCCACTGCTACTGTGTGCTAACCAGAATCTCCGGAGCTGAAGGCCCCGAAATCCTCCGCTTTGCGTGTTTCAGCGGCCGGGGAGAGGTCAAAGGCGCTCGGCAGAGGATGGCGCTCGGGAGGCTGTATCGGAGAGGCTGGATGGAAGCTCGAAGTTTTCGGACGGATGGACTCAGGGTCGGCTGCTTCCAAGGCATCAGCAAGTTGACGGTGCCTGGAGGTTTATGGCAGGGAGCTTCTCCCTTTTGCCGCCTGCTATCGGGGACTCGGGAGTCGATCGACTCGGGGACTTTTGAGACTTTATTTACTGTGCCCATGGTTTGTTCTTCATCAAATTATGGTATTGTTTTGCACTGCTGTAACTATATGTTATAATTATGTGGCTCTGTCAGTGTTAGTCTTTGGTTTCAGTTATCAAGGATGTGATAACAGCACATTTGGAAAGTGGTGAAATGATCGGATAAAGTCAGCATGGATTTGTGAAAGGAAAATCATGTCTGACGAATCTCATAGAATTTTTTGAGGATGTAACTAGTAGAGTGGATAGGGGAGAACCAGTGGATGTGGTATATTTGGATTTTCAGAAGGCTTTTGACAAGGTCCCACACAGGAGATTAGTGTGCAAACTTAAAGCACACAGTATTGGAGGTAAGGTATTGGTGTGGGTGGAGAGTTGGTTAGCAGACAGGAAGCAAAGAGTGGGAATAAACGGGACCTTTTCAGAATGGCAGGCGGTGACTAGTGGGGTACCGCAAGGCTCAGTGCTGGGACCCCAGTTGTTTACAATATATATTAATGACTTGGATGAGGGAATTAAATGCAGCATCTCCAAGTTTGCGGATGACACGAAGCTGGGTGGCAGTGTTAGCTGTGAGGAGGATGCTAAGAGGATGCAGGGTGACTTGGATAGGTTGGGTGAGTCGGCAAATTCATGGCAGATGCAATTTAATGTGGATAAATGTGAAGTTATCCACTTTGGTGGCAAAAATAGGAAAACAGATTATTATCTGAATGGTGGCCGATTAGGAAAAGGGGAGGTGCAACGAGACCTGGGTGTCATTATACACCAGTCATTGAAAGTGGGCATGCAGGTACAGCAGGCGGTGAAAAAGGCGAATGGTATGCTGGCATTTATAGCGAGAGGATTTGAGTACAGGAGCAGGGAGGTACTACTGCAGTTGTACAAGGCCTTGGTGAGACCGCACCTGGAGTATTGTGTGCAGTTTTGGTCCCCTAATCTGAGGAAAGACATCCTTGCCATAGAGGGAGTACAGAGAAGGTTCACCAGATTGATTCCTGGGATGGCAGGACTTTCATATGAAGAAAGAATGGATGAACTGGGCTTGTACTCGTTGGAATTTAGAAGATTGAGGGGGGATCTGATTGAAACGTATAAGATCCTAAAGGGATTGGACAGGCTAGATGCAGGAAGATTGTTCCCGATGTTGGGGAAGTCCAGAACGAGGGGTCACAGTTTGAGGATAGAGGGGAAGCCTTTTAGGACCGAGATTAGGAAAAACTTCTTCACACAGAGAGTGGTGAATCTGTGGAATTCTCTGCCACAGGAAACAGTTGAGGCCAGTTCATTGGCTATATTTAAGAGGGAGTTAGATGTGGCCCTTGTGGCTACGGGGGTCAGGGGGTATGGAGGGAAGGCTGGGGCGGGGTTCTGAGTTGGATGATCAGCCATGATCATAATAAATGGCGGTGCAGGCTCGAAGGGCCGAATGGCCTACTCTTGCACCTATTTTCTATGTTTCTATGTTTCTATGTTTGTCCTGTTTTCTGTGATATCACTCCGGAGAAACATTGTATCATTTCTTAATGCATCTATGCATTTCTAAATGACAATAAAAGAGGACTGAGTGTTCTCATGATCTAAAACAAAACAGCCCTGTTCCTCATTCCCATTGTACAACAGCAGTGACTCTCCAACGTGAATGATTCCCGTATCAGTGATAACCTCATATCAATGACGGTCCGGTATTGATGATATCCCACATTAATAAAGCCTCCTGTTAATAACTACTTTACAAATGGGACAGCACAGCGGGGTCGCGGCTAACACACCAGCAACCCGTTCAGTTCCCATCCCTACCTGTAAGGAGTTTGTATGGTCTCCCCGTGACCGTGTGGGTTTCCTCCGGGTGCCCTGGTTTCCTCCCACGTCCCACAGACACACAGGTTAGGGTCACTATGTTGCAGGCAAGGGGTGCACGGAGACGCTCGCGGGCTGCCACACCACATCCTTGGTCCTTGATGCAAACGGCACATTTCACTGTATGTGCCAATGTTTCGATGCACGTGCGACAAATAAAACGATTCTGTACCTTGGGGGGTGGTTCTGTGAGGGAGATCAGATGCTTCCCTCTGCTGTCTGTTAATCCATTGGCCACACAGGGCCATGAGGAGTTGCTGGTTAACCCTCGCCTGTCTGCTTGCACGAGCAAGAAGCTCCGACTGTTCTCTCCCCTGACCCACGTGAGGCCGAGGACAGAGGCGTGTCATGGGTCACCATACAGTGACCCCTGACCCCTGACCTCTGCTTGTTCCTTGACAAGGCAGGGGGATTCGAGGGGATGAGGATCTGAAGGTTCACATTCAGCCGTGTTAGACAATCCCTCATCGACCTGCTCCGAGCACAGGTTAATCTCCAGTGGATAACAGTGGTTAGTGAGGTGACAGAGGAATCACCGTTGGCAAGGGAATGGTCAGTAAATAATGCGATAATCCCAACGACCGCACTGTCCCAGAGTACAGGATATGGCACAGACAGGGGGGAGAAGGGCCAGAGTAGTGAGACAGGGAGACAGAGAGAGACGTGCAGAGGATGCAAGAGAGGGACTGAGGGAGAGAGACAGAGAAACAGGGAGGGACGGGGGAAGAGAGAGACAGATCGAGGGTAAGAGAGAGAGAGAGAGAGAGAGAGAGAGAGAGAGAGACACACACACACACAAAGACTGAGGGAAGGAGGGAAGGGAGAGACTGAGGAAGGGGAGAGAGAGAAAAACTGAGGGAGAGAGAGACTGAGGGAAGGAGAGGGGGTGAGAGAGAGTGAGGGATGTGGAGAGTTCAGATGTGCCATTCTGCCCTTTGAACCTATCCCAGTAAGGACATTGAATAATGTCATGGCTGATGTCCCTGGCCACTGTACCCCCAGTCCCCTCGACAGCCTCCCCCAGTAGAGAGCAGCGCGGCAAGGACTCATTCGGCTCCTCTTCCTGAGCCGCCATTCACCAGGACCAAGAGAAATCTCCCCAGAGCCAGAGTCAGAGCCAGGTTTATCATCAGTGACATATGCCGTGAAAGAAAGAGAAAGATTTAAAGATTAAATCTTCCCTTTTATTTAGAGGAGCTTTATTTGTCACATGTACATCGAAACAGACAGTGAAATACAGTGAGTTTCGGATGGACTCGGAGTCGGACTGTGGTCGGGTGCTTCCAGGGTGCTGCGTCGGCAAGTTTGCGGTGCTGGAAGCTCATGGCAGAGAGGGTTTCTCCCTTCAACCGTCTGCGTGAGATCTTAGGGCTATCGGGACTTTTTTTTAACCATGCCCATGGTCTGCTCTTTATCAAATTATGGTATTGCTTTGCACTGTTGTAACTGTATGTTATAACTATGTGGCTTTTGTCAGGTTTAGTCTTGGTCTCTCTTGTGTTTCTTGTGATATCATACTGGAGGAACACTGTATCATTTTTTAATGCATGTGTTTCTAAATGACAATAAATGAGGACTGAGTGTCCTCATAATCTAATCTAATGTGTTTTTTGCATCGAATAAGAAGCTGTTGCTTTGGAACATCAGCACGGTGCAAAGCATCGAAGAGACCGCCGTTTACAAAAATCAATAACCAGAGCAAAGGATGAATGAGAAGGGACCTTTCAGAACTCTGACAGCGACTGGTCCACTTTGACCAAAGTTCTACAGATCTACAGGGCATCACCACTGGTACGGAAACTGCACCACAGCGGACAAGGGGGCTCTACGACGGGTAGTCACAACTGCCCAACGCATCACCAGCACCGCTCTACCCCCAGCAAGGACATTTACACAGAGGGGTTCTGGAAAAGGGCCAGTAACATCATGAAGGGTCTCATCCACCCTGCTCATAGACTATTTGCCCCACTCCCATCAGGGAGGAGGCTACATAGCATCGACACCAGGACCACCAGACACATAAGCAGTCACTTTCCCCAAGCAGCAAGTCTGATCAACACCACCATCCATTAACTTCACCATGACTTTATTATCTGCCAACCTATGTACGTGTACAACCCATGAATATAATCAATGTAAACTATTTTATGTATTTACATTTATTGTGTTTTTTTTATTATTGTGTTAATTATCTTATTGTGTGTTTTTGTGTTGCATCATATCTGGAATAACAATTATTTTGTTCTTTCTACTTTTACACAGGAAATGATATTAAACTATCTTGAATCTTGAAAATTCCTATCTAAGCTGGTCCGATTGACCGTGTTTGGCCCATCGCCCTTCAAACCTTTCCAACGCATGTACCTGTTAAATCCTGTTAATGTACCTGCCTCAACTCCCACAGGTTGAGTCGGTGGTGAGGACGGAAAATGCAATGTTAGCATCATTTCAAGAGGACTAGAATAAAAGAACAAGGATGTAATGCTGAGGCTTTATAAAGAATTGGTCAGACTGCACTTGGAGTATTGTGCGCAGTTTTGGGCCCTTATCTAAGAAGAGATGTGCCAGCATTGGAGAGGGTCCAGAGGAGATTCACAAGAATAATCCCCAGAACAAAAGAGTTAATGCATGAGGAGCATTTGATGGCTCTGGGCCTGTACTCGCTGGATTTTAGAAGAACGAGGGAATCTCATTGAACCCTATCAGATATTGAAAAGCCTAGACAGAGTGGATGTGGAGAGGATGCTTCCTATCGTGGGGGAGCGTAGGTCCAGAGGGAACAATCTCTGACTAGAGAGACGTCCCTTTAGAACAGAGATGTGAGGAACTTCTTTCACCATGGGGTGGTGAATCTGTGCCACAGACGGCTGTGGAGGCCAAGTTATGGGGTTTATTTAAGGCAGAGGTTGATAGTTTCTTGATTAATCAAAGATTTCAGGGAACAGGCAGGAGAATGGGGTTGAGAGGGAAAATAAATCAGCCATGATCAAATCAGAAGGATCAGCGCATCGAGGCGATTGAACCCAGTGTTTGGAGATCGATTCAGGCCCCAGGTCAGATTGAAAGGGTCAGGGTCAGATTGAAAGGCTCAGGGTATCAGGGCCCGAGACGAGGGCAGGCCAGTTCAGATCACTACTTCATGAGGTTTACTCGGCTCTGTGTTGATCTCTGCTGAACTTTGTGACTCTCGAGGACTTCAGTTTGGAACACTATTTGCTTGTGTTTTTTTTTCCTCTGCATGTTGGGTGTTTGACAGTCTTTTTTTATGGGTTCTTTTACTTTTTATGGCTTTTTTTATGGGCACAATGTCTTTTTTTCTCTGTGTACACTAGGTGTTTGACAGTCTTTTTTAAAATAAGGGTCCTTCTGGGTCTCTTTGTTTTGTGGCTGCTAGTTAGGAGATGAATCTGAAGGTTGTATAATTGATACAGACTTTGACAATAAATGTACTTTGGACTCTGAATGGCGGAGCAGGTGTGATGCGCAAATGGCCGAATTCTGCTGAGTCTCATGGTCTACCTCCATATACCGGGTGAAAACCTCAAGTGCTTTGTAAATGCCTGCTGTCTCTGTTTAAACCCACGGCCTCGAGCTTTAGGCCCCCCTACCTCGAGGGAAAGATCGGGAACAACTACCTTATCTGAGCTCCCCAGGATTTCAGATTCAGATTCATACATTGCATGGACACAAGGAATACATCGTTTGAATTAATAACCAATAAAACCAACGGTGTGCTGGGGGCAGCCTGCAAGAGTCGTCACACATCCCTGTGCCAACTTAGAAAACGCACAGTGCTGGACCGCACAACATAGAACACAACAAAACAATAGCCGAAGAGCAAAACCCCTTCCCCCCCCACACACACCACACGCCTTCAACTCCAGGACAGGCATCCAAGCCACTGGTCTCCAGTCTCCAGCTATTGTACTTCAGCCTCCTGACCTTCGCACTCTGACCTTTGTGTCGTCCCCCAGACGAGCCGAAGGTGGGACCCTTGAACTCACTGACTCACCGACCTGGGACAGCCCAACAACTTTGTGATTTTACTAACTGCAACAAGGTCGCCCTTGACCAACCCCACAGCAGGTGGTGACCTCGCAAGAGATTCTGCAGGAGCTGCAAGTCCAGAGCAACGCACACAAGATGCCGCAGGAACTCAGCAGGCCAGGCAGGAGGGGAATGAACAGTCGACGTTTCAGACCGAGGTCCTTCTGCAGGACTGGAAAGGAAGGAGGAAGACACCGGAATAAAAAGGAAGCGGGGGGGGGAGCGGAAGGTGATAGATAAAGCCAGCTGGGTGAGGAAGGGTAATGGGCCTGGAGGAAGGAATCTGATAGGGCCATAGGGGAAAGGGAAGGAGGAGGGAATCCAGGGGAAGATGATAGGCAGGTGAGAAGAGGTAAGAGACCAGAGTGGGGAATAGAAGATGAGGAGGAGAGGGGTAGGGAAAATTATTTTTACCAGAAGGAGAAATCGATTTGGATAGTTATATGGACAGGAAAGGAATGGAGGGTTATGGGCTGAGTGCAGGTCAGTGGGACTAGGTGAGAGTAGCGTTCGGCACGGACTAGAAGGGCCGAGATGGCCTGTTTCCGTGCTGTAATTGTTATATGGTTATATGATGTTCATGCCATCAGGTTGCAGGCTACCCACGCAGAATACAAGGTGTTGCTCCTCCACCCTGAGTGTGGCCTCATCGTGGCAGTAGAGGAGGCCATGGACTGACATGTTGGGATGGAAATGGGAATGGGAAATGGAATTAAATTGTTTGGCTCCATTTGGCGGATGGAGTGGAGGTGCTCAGAGGAGCAGTCCCACAATTTCTGGCCGGTCTTACCAATGTAGAGGAGGCCGCATCGGGAGCACTGGATATAATAACGGACCCCAGCAGATTCACGGGGAAAGTGTTGCCTCTCTGTTTGGGGCCCTGAATGGAGGTGAGGGAGGAGGTGAATGGGCAGCTGTAGCACTTCCATCCCCCGATTCCAATAAAACACCAAACATCCCGAGTTTGCACATTCGCGTAGCTGATGGACACTCCATGAAGACATTCATATGTAGATGAGCCAATTAGTGAACAGTGTGGAGCTGGGGACTGATGGGAGCTTTCGTAACCAGGTGTTTACAGCATCACATCTGCGAGTCAATGCAGCCAGTTGCCGAAGGCTTCCTTTAAAGCTGCCTTACTTTGTCATTCAGGATGTGGTACATGAATTTCTTTGAAGGGAAACACTTGAAAGCTACTAAAGATTAAATTAAAATAAACCAGCAAAATTTAACTAACGTCAGCAACCAGAGATGCAACACAAGGAGATATTTCATGAAAACAAAATTCTGCACGAAATTTCCACTGTTTATTCCCCTCTGTAGATGCTGCCTGACCTGCTGAGTTCCACCAGCATTCTGTGTTAGTTTTAATTTGGCTTTTTTGACACTGAACAAAAAAATGACTCTTTTGTGTGAAAGAGAAAACAGATCTCCACAAAGTGATCCACAAAATTACAAATAATATTGTCATGTGTGACGCCAAGCAGAGCTACCGGACGGATGATGCTAATGAGAGAGATAACGGAAGACAATGGAGAAATATTCAAAATGCTAATAAGAGAGAAGAGATTAACGAGAAAGAAACACAATTCTGATGTTGGCGTCTGTGACAGGCCATTTGCTTTGAACCTGAACTGTTTGAATTTTGATGGACAGGTGATACCCCAGCAGTGGGATAAAAATAGCAGGTTTGCTAAGGCACGGGACACACATGCCACGAGGCCCTGGAAAGAGCAGTGTGCCCCACAAGGTGGTGGGAGTTTAGAGGACCAGTTTGTGGGAATCGGTCAGAGGCTCACAGGGTGTAAAGGTACAATCGGTGGGAACCTGGTGTGTGTCCGCCCTTGCCTGGGTGCCGGGTTCACCACGGAAGAACGATCGCATCCGGGATGGAGGGGTCACAGTCGGTGACCACAGCTGGATCAGAAGGCATCGAAAGGTTTGCCTGAAACCAACTGCATCTCTCTCTCTCTCTCTCTCTCTCCAATGGTACGACAACAGCGATTACTCCAAACTGTGTTAGACTGAACTGAACTCGGCTTCACTTAAGACTGATCATTTTACCCCTAGACTGCAATAGAGCTTGGTTGATTCCTATTACCCTATTTCTGTGTATATGTGTATACTATCATTGCTAACCTGTTACATTTATATCCTTGTGATTAGTGTACTGTATTACTTATTTCTTTAATAAAACTTTATTAGTTCCTAGTAATCACAAACTCCAACAAGTGTTCCATTTCTGCTGGTTTGACAACCCAGTTATGGGGTACGTAACAATATAAAACAAAATAATTGATTGCATAAGTATTCACCCCCTTTAATATGACACACCAAATCATCACAGATGGCAGGTAATTCATTTTAGAAATCACATAATTGAAAAGCACAAGCCAGGAGATGGATACAAGAAAATTTCCAAGCCACTGAATATCTTTTGGACTACAGTTAAACCAATCATCAAGAAATGGAAAGAATATGGCACAGCTGTAAATCTGCCTAGAGCTGGCCGTCCTCAAAAACTGAGTGACCGTGCGAGAAGGGGACTAGTGAGGGAGGGCACCAAGAGGCCCATGGCAACTCTGGAGGAGTTACAAGGTTCAGTGGCTGAGATGGGAGAGACTGTACATATTACAACCGTTCCCCAGGTGCTTCACCAGTCACAGCTTTATGGGAGAGTGGCAAAGAGAAAGCCACTGTTGAAAAAAAAACCCATATGAAAGTTTGGCTTTGAGTTTGCCAGAAGGCAGGTGGGAGACTGAAGTCAGCTGGAAGAAGGTTCTGTGGTCTGATGAAACCAAAATTAAGCTTTTGGGCCATCAGACCAAACACTGCACGTCATCAAAAACACACCATCCCTACCATGAAGCATAGTGGTGGCTGCATCATGCTGTGGGGATGTTTCACTGCAGCAGGCCCTGGAAAGCTAGTGAGGGTTGAGGGTAAAATGAATGCAGCAAAATACAGGGGAATCCTGGAGGAAAATCTGATGAGAATTGCCACTTGGGAGATTTGTTTCCCAGCAAGACAATGACCCCAAGCATTAAGCCAGAGCTACACAGGAATGGCTTAAGAACAACAAAGTTAATGTCCTGGAGTAGCCAAGTCAGAGTCCAAACCTCAGTCCAATTGAGAATTTGTGGCTGGACTTGAAAAGGGTTGTTCACTCACGATCACCGAGCAATCTGACAGAGCTTGAGCAGTTTTGTAAAGAAGAATGGGGAAAAATTGCAATATCCGAGTGTGCAAAGCTGATAGAGACCTATCCACACAGGCTCAAGGCTGTAATTGCTGCCAAAGTTGCATCTACTAAATACTGGCTTGAAATGGGTGAATACTTATGCAATCAATTATTTTGTTTTATATTTGTAATTAATTTAGATCACCTTATAGAGATCTGTTTTCAATTTGACATGAAAGAATCTTTTTCTGTTGATCAGTGTCAAAAAAGTCAAATTAAATCCACTGTGATTCAATGTTGTAAGACAATAAAACATCAAAACTTTCGGGGGAGGGGGAGAAATACGTTTTATAGGCACTGTATAGGTTAATCGTACAGTGGTGCTAGAAAGTTTGTGAACCTTGTACAATTTTCTCTATGTCTGCATAAATGACCTAAAATGTGATCAGATCTTCATGGAAGTCCTAAAACTAAATAAAGAGAACCCAATTAAATAAATAACACAAAAAACATTATATTTGTTCTTTTAATTATTGAGAAAAATGATCCAATATTACATGTATTTATTGGAAAATGTATGTGACCCTCTGAGGTAATGCCTTCTACAAACGTTATTTGGAGTCAGGTGTTCCAATCAATAAGATGAGATTGGAGGTGTGGATTGCAGAGTTACCCTGCCATATAAAAACGACACACAAAGTCAGGTTACTGACAGAGCCTGCTCTCAAGAAAGATCCATTTTTGTGCACCATGCCTCGATCAAAACAACTTTCAGAGGACCTTAGAAGAAAAATTGTAGAGATGCATGAAGCTGGAAAAGGCTACAAAAGCATTTCTAAAGACATGACTGTTCATCAGTCCACAATAAGAGAAGTTGTCTACAAATGGAGGAGACTCAGTACGATTGCTACTCTCCCTAGGAGTGGGCATCCTGCAAAGATCACATCCTGCATCCTGCAATGCTGAAGGAGGTGAACAAGAACCCAAGGGTAACAGCAAAAGACCTGTAGAAATCTCTAGAACTTGCTAAAGTCTCTGTTCATGTATAAACACTGAACAAGAATTGTGTTCATGGAAGGACACCATGGAAGAAACCACTGCTCTCTTTAAACAAATTTGCTGCATGTCTCAAGTTTGCAAAAGACCACCTGGATGTTCTACAATGCTTCTGGGGCAATGTTCTGTGGACAGATGAGACAAAAGTTGAAATTTTTGGCAGAAGTACACACTGCTATGTTTGGAGGAAAAACGGCACTGCACACCAACACCAAAATCTCATCTCAAATGTGAAGCATGGTGGAAGGAGCATCATGGCTTTGGGCTGCTTTGCTTGCAATTATTGAGGAAACAATGAATTCAAAACTGTAACAAGACATTTTACAGGAGAATATCAGGGCAGCAGTCCGTCACATGAAGCTTAATAGAAATTGGACAATGCAACAAGACAATGAGCTGAAAGACAAGAGTAGATCAACAACAATAGTTTAAAAAGAAGAAAATTTGTTCTTTGGAATGGCGGAGTCAAAGTCCTGACCTTAGTCCTATAGAATTGTTGTGGAAGGACCTGAAGGAAACAGTTCATGCAAGGAAGCCCACCAACATCCCAGAGTTGAAGCAGTTTTGTAAGGACGAATGGCCCAAAATTTCTCCAAGCTGATGTGCAGGAGTGATCAACAGCGGAAATGTTTGGCTGAAATTATTGTTGTACGGGTGGGGGGGGGGGGGGGGGTCATACCAGCTACTGACAGCAAAGGTTCACATACTTTTTCCAACAAATACATGTAATATGGGATCATTTTCCTCACCACTGAGAGTATACACAATCAAAGTCAAAGAGTTACTTGGACATTGTGCTTGAGAGGGTTGCTTTAATATTTATTGCATTTTTCTCTGTTTCTCTATTGTGTTCTTTATGTTTTTTGTGTGTTTTTGAGCTGCTTCGGATCCAGAGTAACAATGATTTCATTCTCCGTTACACTGGCGTACTGACGAATGACAATAAACAACCTTGAATCTTGAGGATTCTGCAGAATCTGGAAATCTTGAGCAAACACACACAAAATGCCGGAGGAAACTTATTCTTTGCGAAATAGGGATTTTCACTTTGGAGCGAAGGACGACATGAGTTGACTTGATGGAGGTGTGCAAGATATTGAGGCAGAGGTTAAATGGACAGCCAGAGAGACTTTCCCAGGGCATAATGGACATTTTAAAGTGATTGGAGGAAAGTCAGAGGTAAGTTTTTATTTACAGAGAGAGAGAGAGAGAGAGAGGTGGGAGTGTGGAGTGCCTTGCCAGGGTGGTGGTAGATTTAGTTACATTAGGGACATTTAAGGACGATAGAAAAATGGCAGGCTACGTGGGGCAGTGGGGGGGGGGAAGGGTTAGATTCATCTTAGACTAGGTTAAAAAGGTCAGAAGAACATTAGGGGTCAAAGGGCTTGTACTGTTCTATGAATGTGACCCCGGGAGTGTGTGATGGGACAGTGTAGAGGGAGTTTCACTCTGTGTCTGACCCCGGGAGTGTGTGATGGGACAGTATAGAGGGAGCTTCACTCTGTGTCTGACCCCGGGAGTGTGTGATGGGACAGTATAGAGGGAGCTTCACTCTGTGTCTGACCCCGGGAGTGTGTGATGGGACAGTGTCGAGGGAGCTTCACTCTGTGTCTGACCCCGGGAGTGTGTGATGGGACAGTATAGAGGGAGCTTCACTCTGTGTCTGACCCCGGGAGCCTGTGATGGGATAGTGTAGAGGGAGCTTCACTCTGTGTCTGACCCCGGGAGTGTGTGATGGGACAGTGTAGAGGGAGCTTCACTCTGTGTCTGACCCCGGGAGTGTGTGATGGGACAGTGTAGAGGGAGCTTCACTCTGTGTCTGACCCCGGGAGTGTGTGATGGGACAGTGTAGAGGGAGCTTCACTCTGTGTCTGACCTCAGGAGTGTGTGATGGGACAGTGTAGAGGGAGCTTCACTCTGTGTCTGACCCCGGGAGCCTGTGATGGGACAGTGTAGAGGGAGATTCACTCTGTGTCTGACCCCAGGAGTGTGTGATGGGACAGTGTAGAGGGAGCTTCACTCTGTGTCTGACCCCGGGAGTGTGTGATGGGACAGTGTAGAGGGAGCTTCACTCTGTGTCTGACCCCGGGAGTGTGTGATGGGACAGTGTAGAGGGAGCTTCACTCTGTGTCTGACCTCAGGAGTGTGTGATGGGACAGTGTAGAGGGAGCTTCACTCTGTGTCTGACCCCGGGAGCCTGTGATGGGACAGTGTAGAGGGAGCCAAGTCCACGCTGTACGATTCTTTAATCCTGAGTTTTCACTATCCACTGACCTACATGAAGGAACACGTATCCATCAGCTGAGGGAGGAATACGAAGCAATAGTTTGGGGAGGAACTTTCCTTACCAAAGTTTTCCTGAAGCTTCCAGACATTCTGAGGACCCCAGGGCTACCCCCTCACACCTGTATCCCTCTATGCCACCCCTCAGTACAAGGTGTGAAGCTGTGAATGTATCAGGTTGTGGCTTGTCTTGTCTCAGGGACACTCTGCCGATGCAGGGCCTCGTGCCCAGCTGTTTGCGAGGTGTGCTTGGCAGGTCACTGGGCAGGGAGGGAGTCCGCCGTGTCGGAACAGTCTTCAAGTTCATGGACAGATTGACAAACAGTAACTTGTTACAAGGTGCATGCTCCAACACGGAGAGGGAGAGGGGCAAATCTCAAATGAGGATGAGTCAGAGTGCAGGAAGGGGATGGACAGCATCGAGGCATGTTGTCATGACAACAACACTTCCCTCGGTGTGAACAAGACGGAAGAGCTGGGCCACTGGTTTTGGAAAGGGGGCAGTGCACCTGCTCCCGCCTGGTCAATGGAGCTGAGGGTTGAGAGCTTCAGGTCCTGGAGGTGAGTGTCACTAATAGTCTATCCCGAGTCCAACAGCATAGAGGTCATGGCCAAGATAGCTCACCAACACCCCTTTCCTCAGGAGGCTAAAGGAATTCAGCATGTCCCCAATGACCCTTACCAGCTGTTACTGATGCACTGTAGAAAGCATTCCATCTGGATGCAGCACTGCCTGGTACAGGAACTCTGCTCGTGACCACAGGAACTTGCAGAGTCACGGACACAGCTCAGCACCTCACAGAACCCAGCCTCCCCTCCTTCGACCCTACACTTCTCGCTGCCTCGGTACACCAGCAGGGCCAGTCAATGAGCCCTGAATATTCTCGCCTCTCCCTCCTCCCGTTGCACAGAAGATAAAAAAAAATAAAAAAATAAAGGCATCCGTTAGTCTTGCGAGACCATGGATCTGCGCCTGGAAAGTCTTCACTCTCCAGGGCGCAGGCCTGGGCAAGGTTGTATGGAAGACCAGCAGATGCCCATGCTGCAAGTCTCCCCTCTCCACCAATGTTGTCCAAGGGAAGGGCATTAGGACCCATACAGCTTGGCACCAGTGTTGTCGCAGAGCAATGTGTGATTAAGTGCCTTACTCAAGGACACAACACGTTGCCTCAGCTGGGGTTCAAACTCACAACCTTCAGGTCGCTAGTTCAATGCCTTAACCACTTGGCCACATGCCCACGGGCACAGAAGATACAAGAGAACAAAAGCATGTACCACCAGGCTCAAGGACAACTTCTACCCCACTCTTATTGCTACTGAATGGACGTCTTGTATGATAAAACTGGACTTTTGACCTCATGATGACCCTTGCACCTTATTGTTTGCCTGCACTTTCTCTGTAACTGTTACACTCTATTCTGCATTGTTATGGTTTTACCTCAATGCACTGTGTAATGATCTGACCTGTATGAACAAGACAAGTTTTTCACTGACAACAATAAACCAATACAACTGAGGGCCTCACTTGTTTATTTCACACTCACACAACTAATCTGGCCGAGGGCACCAGATCCCTTCCCTGAGGATATGAGACAACTAGTTAGTCTTATCCTCCAAGAGGACACAACTTTGCCATAGGGTTTGGAGGCTGGTGTGCCTCAATGACCCGGAGAGCTACGTTGGCTGGAGTTAGGGCTTTGTGCTTTGGCTCTTGGTAGGGTCACCCATGCCAAATAGGTCAAAGGATAGAGGCCAGAGTAAGAATGGTCCACTGATCCTCCAGGTTTGGCAGTTTGGCTCAGGGCTAACAACTCTCGCTAGTCAAAAAAAAAAGTTGTTACAGAAACAGCAAAGAGACTTCATTGTTGCTCTAAACGGCAGCAGTGTAATGGGGACCAAGTAGGTCACTCTCATCACAATCTGCTCATTTTCATGCCGATCGTTACCAATACTAATCCAAACAGCCACTAAAATCCACCTTTTTTATTGCATCAATGATGAACACACTCCAGTTATGTGCTGGGGGCAGCCCACAACAGTCACCACACATCTGGTGCCAACATAGCCCACCACAACTCACTAACCCTAACCGTACGTCTTTGGAATGTGGGAGGAAACCAGAGCACCCAGAGGAAACTCACGCAGTCACGGGGGAGAACATGGAAACACAGAAAACCGACAGCACAATACAGGCCCTTCGACCCACAAAGCTGTGCCGAACATGTACGTACTATAGAAATTACCTAGGGTTGCCCATAGCCCTCTATTTTTCTAAGCTTCATGTACCTGTCCAGGAGTCTGTTAAAAGACCTTATCGTATCTGCCTCCACCACCATCACCAGCAGCCCATTCCACACACTCACCACTCTCTGTGTAAAAAACTTACCCCTGACGTTTCCTCTGTACCTACTTCCAAGCACCTTAAACCTGTGTCCTCTTGTGCTAGCCTAAACCTACAGACTGCAGCAAGAATTGACCCCTGCTCAGTGCTGTTATAAAGTGTTACGCTAACCATTACCCTGGTGTGTGCCAGCATAGGTTACTAGTCCGGTAAATTCATCACCGAGTGAGACCGCACCATCATATTCCTCACACTGAGTGATTTAACCCATCCGTGAATATAACATCACGCACTGAGACTCTGCAATAAGTGCATTTGAGCTCAGGGATAACATGGTCGTGTAGCAGTTAGTACAACACTTTATAGGGCCAGCAATCTGGGTTCAATTCCTGACGTTGTCTGTAAGGAGTTTGTACGTTCTCTCCGTGACCTCGTGAGTTTCCCCCAGGTGCTCCAGGTCCCTCCCACATCCCAAAGGCGTACAAGTTAGGGTTAGGAAGTTCTGGGCATGCTGTGTTGGTGTGAGAAGCACAATGCATGCAGCACATCCTCAGACAGTAAACGATGCATTTCATTGTACGCGTGGACAAATAAAGCTAATCATTAATCTTTAGCATTATAACACTCCTGAGTATTCATCTGCTGAGATTCTACCAGCAGGTGTCCTGAATACCATGCATTAACCAGTGATCACCTTCGATCAATCATCTTCAACCTGTTCGGTCTATTAACTATCGAGTCCAGTCAATACAGAGCACTCTCAGTCTATACTTGAACATCTTCAGTAGATTGAATCTTACACACATCATTAGCCTCCTGAATTTTCTCTATTGATACAGGTTGTTAACCCCTGAATCTCCTCTATTGATACAGATTATTCACCCCTGAATCTCCTCTATTGTTACAGGTTATTAACCCCGAATCTCCTCTATTGATACAGATTATTAACCCCTGAATCTCCTCTATTGAAACAGGTTATTTACCCCTGAATCTCCTCTATTGAAACAGGTTATTTACCCCTGAATCTCCTCTATTGAAAGAGGTTATTAACCCCTGAATCTCATCAACAGATTCCACCCTGTGCATACTGTCAATTAACCCCTGATCCCCTCAAAGAATTCTATCGAATACGTATGTCCTATTAACCCTTGATCCACTTCAATAGACTGATCCAGTAATATTATAACCCTGCAAATCTACTCAAAAGATTTGTACAAAGTCCATTAACTCCTTGCACTCAATAGACCACACTCTGTAGAGCCAACTAACCCCTTGCCATCAAGAGGTCATACCCTGTATACAGTTTATTAACCCCATTCACCCCATAAACCTCACTCTGTTTATAGTCTATTAACACCTTGTTCCTCATAAACCACACACTGAACATAATCTATTAACCCCTTGCCCTCCATAAAGCACATCCTGAAGTCTATTAACTTCTTTCACCTCCATATACCACTGCGTAGTCTATTAACCCCTTACTTCCCATAAACCACATCCTGTACACAGTGTATTAACTCCGTGCCCCCATAGTTCACAGCCTTGTCCTTACAAACACCCTGAAAGTCTCTTAGCCCCTTCCCCCCGTAATTCACACCCTATAAGGCCATTAACTCCTTTCTCCCTCCTATTGCTCACACCCTGTGTCAATTAACCCCTTTCCCCCATAAACCAAGCCATGCACGGTGCATTAACCCTTTGCTCTCTATACACCACACCCTGAACATAGTCTATTAACCCTCTACCTGTAAACCGACCGATGATGTTCGCTAGCTCTGCCTCACCTGTTGGATGTCCCTATACGCTGCAGCTGCCCGGCTCCGGTCCCTGCCGGCTCCGCACCGCAGCCGCCAAACCGAACCTGCCCCGCCGGCCGCCGGCTCCGTTCTGACTGACAGCGGCCTTCCCACCAATGGCAGGCGGAGGCCGGCGTATAGGCGGGACTCCAACCTGCATCGCCACCAATCAACGCGTCTCTTGGCTCGTGATTGATGGTCGACCCCGGGAAACAGTGTGTTTGCCGGTTGCTACGCAACCGCTGCAGTGATTGACAAGTTTCCCAGGAGGCTGCATTTCTATGGCACCTGCCTCATCGAGTCCGATCGCCCTGCAGACAGCGTTACAGTAGTGGAAATACTGCGATGCGCAGAGATACCTCTAACTGAGATGCAACCGTGACCATTTAACCACAGGGTACGGGTAACCGACTTCCCGATACCACAGTTGTTGCAGACATTTAAACTCAGTTCATTCATTTGTTTTGCGCCATGTCGTATGATCATCTTTCCGGGTCCATGATTTTTCTTGGCAGATTTTTCTACAGGAGTGGTTTGCCATCGCCTTCTTCTGGGCAGTGTTTTTACAAGATGGGTGACCTCAATACTCTTCAGACATCGTCTCCCTGGCGACAGTGGTCGCATCACCAGGACTTGTGATCTGCACCGGCTGCTGATGCGACAATGGGGTGGGGAGGGGGCTGCTGGCAGGTGTTTCACCTTGACCAAGGGTGACCTGCAGGCTAGAGGAGGGAAGGAGAGCCTTTCTCCTCCTTTGGTAGAGACGTATCTCCAACCGGCCACCCACTCAGTGGCCACTTTATTAGGTACACCTCTACCCCTGCTCATCAATGCGAATATCTTATCAGCCAATCATGTGGCAGCAACTCAATGCATAAAAGCATGCAGACATGGTCAAGAGGTTCAGTTGTTCAGACCAAACATCAGAATGGGGAAGAAATGTGATCTAAGTGACTTTGACTGTGGAATGATTGTTGGTGCCAGACGGGGTGGTTCGAGTATCTCAGAAACTGCTGATCACCTGGGACTTTCACACACTACAGTCTCTAGAGTTTACACAAAACATCCAGTGAGCAGCAGTTCTGTGGGTGAAAGCACCTTGTTAATGAGAGAGGGAAGAGGAGAATGGCCAGACTGGTTCAAGATGACAGGAGGGAGACAGTAACTCAAATAACCACGTGTTACAACAGTGATGGGGTGAATGAGGTGTCAAGGGAGAGGTAGCACCACTGGGGGAAGGGCTTGTCGTGTCCATTCTGGGCCAGCTCACTCACCTTTCCTCCCCGCCAGATGCTGATATCTCACCTGTGGCTCACTCACCTTCCCTCCCCACCAGATGCTGAGATCTCACCTGTGGCTCGCTCACCTTTCCTCCCCGCCAGACACTGAGATCTCAACTGAGGCTCACTCACCTTCCCTCCCCGCCAGACACTGAGATCTCACCTGTGGCTCCAGGTGGCTGCATGTGACAGGTGCACACCACTTCGACTGGTGGGCTACAGCAGGTGAGGGTAGCTGACGGTCTCATACCCTGGTGACACGAGGACATGCCTGTCTGAGCATCCAAAGTCAGCTCTGATTGGTGGTCTGGGTGGATGACATCTAGAGGGAGATCCAACGACCAGGAAGATGGTTCTACAACACTCTGGGGAGAGTGAAGGGCAGGACAACGCACAGAAGACGTCATGGTCATCCACTGCAACCAAGGAAGATCCCAGTTTGTGACTCTTGTTTGTACCACTGGAGCTGAACTTCTGAGGTCGGGAGAGTGGAACTGCCCCAAGGCGGCGGCTTTTCCACTTTACACACTCTCCCGCACAGGTTCCTGTCACTGTCAGACAGGATGAACAACCACAACAGTAGTGTGCAGAACATCGCTGAACGTACAACACGTTGAATCCTGAAGTGGACAGGCTACAGCAGCAGATAACCATACCAGCTGCCACTCCTGTACCTAAGAACGTGGTCACTGAGTGCAGTCCTCGATCTACTTGCCCTTGATTTAGAGGGCCTGAGGTCACTTGCAGGCTGGACGAGGTGGAGTCAGAATTCAGCAGCACGGACGGCAGATGCTGGAGGAACTCAGCAGCTCAGGCAGCATCAGCGGAGAGGAATAGACCGTTGATGTTTCAGGCTGAGACCCTTCATCAGGACTGGAAAGGAAGGGGGAGGAAGCCAGAACGAGGGGGGAGGGAGGGAATACAAGCTGCCAGGTGATTGGTGAGTGGGAAAGGGGGATAAAGTAAGAAGCTGAGAGATGATAGGTGGAAAAGGCAAATGGTTGAAGGAGGTAAAGGGCTGAAGGAGGTAAAAGGCTGAAGGAATCTGATCGGAGAGGAGAGTGGACCATGGGAGAAAGGGAAGGAGCAGGAACCAGAGGGAGGTGATGGGGAAGAGATGAGTGTGGAGGTGAGAAGGTAACAAGAATGAGGAATGATAAAAGACAAAAGGGGAAGTGGGAGAAATTACCAGGTATTAGAGAAATCGATGTTCATGCTATCAGAGTGGAGGCTACCCTGACGAAATATGAGGTGTTGCTCCTCCAACCTGAGAGTGACCTCATTCTAGCAGTAGAAGGCGTCATGGATAGACAAATGTGAATGGGAGGGCAGGCTGAAATGGGTGACCACCAGGAAGTTCCACCTTTGTGGCAGATGGAGTGAAGGTGCTTGCTGAACGTACGCTCCAGTCTCACCAGTGTAGATGAGACCACACTGGGAGCTACCAGATACACTAGCTGACTCAAACTCACTTGCAAACGAGCTGTCACCTCACCTGGAAGCACTGTTTTGTAACGGCAAATTGGATAGACGGGGATGGTGGTGGTGATAGCTGGTAAAAAGAGGAGAGGAGAATGGGGGTGGGGAGTAAAAACTGGGAGGTGACGGGTGGATCCAGGTGAGGGGGAGTGATGGACAGACGGAGGAGGGGAGAGTGGGAATAGTGACAGAGGCTGGGAGGGGATGGATGGATCAAGGTGAGGGGGAGTGATGGACAGATGGAGGGGGGGAGAGTGGGAATAGTGACAGAGGCTGGGAGGGGATGGGTGGATCCAGGTGAGGGGGAGTGATGGACAGATAGAGGAGGGGAGAGTGGGAACAGTGACAGAGACTGGGAGGTGATGGGTGGATCAGCTGAGGGGGAGTGATGGACAGAGGAGGGGAGAGTGGGAACAGTGACAGAGGCTGGGAGGTGACGGGTGGATGTAGGTGAGGGGGAGTGATGGACGGAGGAGGGGAGAGTGGGAACAGTGACAGAGGCTGGGAGGTGACGGGTGGATGTAGGTGAGGGGGAGTGATGGACAGAGGAGGGGAGAGTGGGAATAGTGACAGAGACTGGGAGGTGACGGGTGGATCCAGGTGAGGGGGAGTGATGGATAGATGGAGGAGGGGAGAGTGGGAACAGTGACAGAGACTGGGAGGTGACGGGTGGATCCAGGTGAGGGAGAGTGATGGACAGACGGAGGAGGGGAGAGTGGGAATAGTGACAGAGGCTGGGAGGGGATAGATGGATCAAGGTGAGGGGGAGTGATGGACAGATGGAGGGGGGAGAGTGGGAATAGTGACAGTGGCTGGGAGGGGATGGGTGGATCCAGGTGAGAGGGAGTGATGGACAGATGGAGGAGGGGAGAGTGGGAATAGTGACAGAGACTGGGAGGGGATGGGTGGATGTAGGTGAGGGGGAGTGATGGACGGAGGGGGGGAGAGTGGGAATAGTGACAGAGGCTGGGAGGTGACGGGTGGATGTAGGTGAGGGGGAGTGATGGACAGAGGAGGGGAGAGTGGGAATAGTGACAGAGACTGGGAGGTGATGGGTGGAGATGACAACTGTTTGCAGATTGTGGAGCCTGATAGCAGAGGAAGGTGGAGTGTGAAACCAGATAAAAGGAGGTGGGAAACAGTGCCGGGGAAGGGGTGGGGTGGTGGTAACAGGGAGCAAGTGAGTGATGAGCAGATCAGGTTAGATTTATTTATATGTGGAGATATCGCACAATAACAAGCCCTTCCAGACCAACGAGCCCACGCCCCCAGTTACACCCATGTGATCTACTAACCCGCATGACCGATTAACCGACTAACCCACATGTTTGAACTGTGGGAGGAAACCAGAGCATCTGGAGGAAACCCACGCAGCCTCGGGAAGAACGTACAAACTCCTTACAGACAGTGGTGGGAATTGAACCCAGGTCTCTGGTACTGTGAAGTGTTACTCTAACCGCTGTGCTACTGTACCAAGTGTGAGGTGTTTCTGCAGCATCTGCAGTGGCTTGTGTGTCGCAGTCAGCAGCAATAAACGATCTGATTCAGGGCACTACGCAGCTGTTTGTGGCATCTTGCTGTGCATAGATTGGCTCTGGTGGTGACCAGTTTATTGGTGTTAGTGTACCTTGAAGAACAAAATGTGATACCACTGTTGTCGGAGCTGGGGACCAGGAGTTGGGGATGGGGGTGGGAGCCTCAGGAAAGGACGGACAGGTTCCGCCTGGGACGACTGATCCCTTCCAGCACCCTGTGATACTCCTGTGCCAGCTAGATCTGTACTTGCATCGTATTTCTAACTCTGAGGCCAAGTGGTTAAGGTGTTCGTCTAGTGATTTGAAGGTCACTAGTTCGAGCCTTGGCTGAGGCAGTGTGTTGTGTCCTTGAGCAAGGCACTTAATCACACATTGCTCTGCGACGACACTGGTGCCAAGCTGTATGGGTCCCAATGCCCTTCCCTTGGACAACATTGGTGGCGTGGAGAGGGGAGACTTGCAGCATGGACAACTGCCGGTCTTCCATACAACCTTGCCCAGGCCTGCACCCTGGAAACCTTCCAAGGCACAGATCCATGGTCTCATAAGACTAACGGATGCCTATAACTCCGAGGCCTCAGGAGCTTAAGCTTATAACAGAGATCTTGATAATTTGGTGTTACCCACCATAGCTCTCTCTTCACCCTCCCAACGATCTCAGGGTGTGTGGGCCAGCATCACATGTCACTCTTCTTTTCATCCCAGCAGAACTGTCTGGAGAGCCATTTGCCTTCCCAGCAGCTACCCCGCACCAGCATAAACCTGCCCTTGCCGCCCACTTGCTACAATCACAAGAGATTCTGCAGCTGCTGAACACAGAGGAACACGGAACAATGCTGGAGGATCTCAGCAGTATCTCTGGAGAGGAATAAACAGTCAATATTTCAGGTTGAGACCGTGACTCCTGATGAAGGGTCTCCGCCTGAAATATTAACTACTTATTTCCCTCCGTAGGCACTGCCTGACCTGCTGAGTTCCTCCAGCAGTTGGTGCGTGTTAATCACATTACTCACTACGTCGTTAACAGATTTCGATGGACAACTGAAGACGAAGAAGACTTACTACCTGGATGTATTTGCTTGCAGAATAATCTGTCTGGATGACATGGAAAATTGAAAGTTTCCGTCGTGTTTCCATAGGACCGCAAGATATAGGAGCAGAATTAAGGCCATTCAGCCCATTGAACCTGCTCCCCCTTGGCTGATTTCTCTTCAATCCCAATTTCCTTACTTCTCCCTGTCACCTTTGACATCTTACTAATCAAGAACCTTTGAACCTCACGGCTGTGGAGGCCAAGTCATTTGGTAAAGGAGAGGCTGATAGATACTTGATTAGTAAGAGAATCAAAGGTTATGGGGAGAAGTCAGGCGAACGGTGTTGAAATGGGTAATAAATCAGTCATGATCAAATGGTGGACCAGACTCGATGGGCTGAATGGCTTATTTCTGCTCCTCTGTCTTATGGTTGTATAAAAGCACAGAGAGAGCTCTTCCAGTCCTGGATTTCAGCATGAGTCATGTAAATTATGTATAATTTATGCTCATTTAAGTTAATCTTAACTTAAACTAGCCACATAATTGGTGTATTACTCTCACACGTGCTGAGGAACAGTAGAATGCTTTGTTTCACCTGCCACCCATACAGATCATTTAGTTACGACAGTGCAGTGAGGTTGTACATGGTAAAACAATAACAGAATGCAAATAAATTGTTAAATTGGTTCAATATTGTCACATGTACCAAGGCAGAGTGAAACATTTTGTTTTGCCAACTGCTCCTACAGATCAAATCATTGCACAGTGCATTGAGGTTGAACAATAACGATGCAGAATAGAGTGTAACAGTTACAGAGAAAGTAAACGATGACGTAGATTGTGAACTCAAGACTCCATCTTATTGTACTATGGGACTGCTCAAAAGCCTAGTAACAGTGTTTGTTGTGTCTCCCCGCTCGCTGGGAAATGGAGACATCTCTTTCTCCCTTAATAGGGAGAGAGAGAGCCTGCGGTATGTCGAATACTGGGTGAAACGTGACGTCTTTGGGGTAACTGCAAGTCTGTGTCTTTGCTGGTGATTGAGTGCTTGGTAGGGGTGCCGATGGATTTTTGTTGCTGGTGGGGGATGTGGGATTGTTACTCGCTGCTGCTTACGCGCGGGAGGGAGAGGAGCTGGGGGGGGTACTTTGTGGTTATAACATTTGACTCTCATTCATTCTTTGGAGCACTTCTCTGTTTTCATGGATGGTTGCGAGAAAAAAGCATTTCTGGATGTATATTGTATACATTTCTCTGACATTAAATGTACCTTTACCTTTAAAACATATCTCTATTGTAACTTGCAGTATTTTAAATGTCTTTGCTCTGTACTGTTGCGGCAAAATAACACATTTTACAACATATGTCAGTGATGATAAACCTGATTTTGACCTTAAGCCTGGTCAGAGAGTCACAGAGAAGTACAGCACAGAAACAGGCCCTTTGGCCCATCTAGTCCATGCTGAGACCATTTAAACTGCCTGCTCCCATCGATCTGCACCATAGCCCTCCATACCCTTACCATCCATGTTCCTATTCAATCATCTCCTAAACATTGAAATTGAGCTCGTGTGCACCACTTGTGCTGGCAGCTCGTCCCACCCTCACCACCCTCTGAGTAAAGACATTTTCCCTCCTGTCCATAGGACACTCAAAGCTGCTGCGCAGGTTGACAGTGTTGTTGAGAAGGCGTACGGTGTGTTGGCCTTCATCAACCGTGGGATTGATTTCTAGAGCCGGGAGGAAATTTTACAGCGATATAAGCCCTCGGCCAGAGCCACTTGGAATATTGTGCTCAGTTCTGGTCACCTCATTACAGGAAGGATGTGGCTGGTGGTGGACCTGAGGAGGGCTAAGGCACATGTGACCCCTGTTTCCATCCAGGGGGTCAGTGTGGACATGGTGGAGGATTACAAATACCTGAGGATACGAATTGACAATAAACTGGACTGGTCAAAGAACACTGAGGCTGTCTACAAGAAGGTCCAGAGCCGTCACTATTTCCTGGGGAGACTGAGGTCCTTTAACATCTGCC
>NW_027274077.1:82064-138509 GCF_030028105.1 Mobula birostris
GTTCTATGAGTCTCTGGTGGCCAGTGCGATCATGTTTGCTGTTGTGTGCTGGGACAGCAGGCTGAGGGGTAGCAGACACCAACAGAATCAACAAACTCATTTGTAAGGATGTTGTGGGGGGTGGAACTGGACTCTCTGACAGTGGTGTCTGAAAAGAGGATGTTGTCCAAGTTGCATGCCATCTTGGACAATGTCTCCCATCCACTACATAATGTACTGGGTGGGCACAGGAGTACATTCAGCCAGAGACTCATTCCACCGAGATACAACACAGAGCATCATAGGAAGTCATTCCTGCCTGTGGCCATCAAACTTTACAACTCCTCCCTTGGAGGGTCAGACACCCTGAGCCAATAGGCTGGTCCTGGACTTATTTCCATCTGGCATAATTTACATATTATTATTTAATTATTTATGGTTTTATATTGCTATATTTATACTCTATTCTTGGTTGGTGCAACTGTAACGAAACCCAGTTTCCCTCGGGATCAATAAAGTATGTCTATCTATCTATCTATCTATCTACTATAGAGAGAGTGTAGAGGAGATTTATAAGGATGTTGCCTGGATTGGAGAGTGTACCTTACGAGAATAGGTTGAGTGAACTTGGCCTTTTCTCCTTGGAGCGACGGAGGGATGAGAGGTGACCTGATAGAGGTGTACAAGATGATGAGGGCCATTGATCGTGTGGATAGTCAGAGGCTTTTTTTCCAGGGCTGAAATGGCTAACACGAGGGGGCACAGTTTTAAGGTGCTTGGAGCAGGTACAATGGGGATATCAGGGGTAAGTTTTTCATACAGAGAGTGATGGATGTGCAGAATGCACTGCCAGTGACAGTGGTGGAGGCAATCACAATAGGGTCTTTTAAGACTCTTAAGTAGGTACATGGAGCTTAGGAAAACAGAGGGCTATGTGCTAGGGAAAATTCTAGGCAGTTTCTAGAGTAGGTTACATGGTCAGCACAACATTGCGGGCCGAAGGGCTTGTAATGATTTCTATGTTCTATGCTGCAACCATTGTGGGTAGTATCTCAAATGGTGACAAGAGGGATATACCAACTTTCACCCTTAACATGACCTCTGTTTGTAGTCCCGCCCAACTCATTGAAAAAGCTAGCTTGTATTTACCCTATCTTTACCCTTCATAATTTTGTATATCTCTGTCAAAATCTCTTCTCAATCATCTAAGGTCTATATAATAAAGTCTCAACTATTCAATCTTTCCTTATAACTCAGGTCCTCCAGACCCGGTAACACCCTTGTAAATTTTCTCTGTACCCTTTCAACCTTATTTACATCTTTCCTGTAGGTAGGTGACTAAAACTGTGCACAATACTCCAAGTTAGGCCTCACCAATGTCTTATACAACTTCAACATAATATCTCAGCTCCTGTACTCAATACCAGTGCCAAAAGCTTTCTTTACAACCCTATCTGCCTGTGATGCCATCTTCAATGAATTATGGACCTGTGTTCCCGAACCCCCTTGTTCTACCACACTCCTCAGTGCCCGAATGTTCACTGTTTAAGACCTACTCTTGTTGGTCCTACCAAAGTGCAACACCTCGCACTTGTCTGCATTAAATTCCATCTGCCATTTGTCCAGCTGATGCAGATCCCACTCCAAGCCATGATGGTCTTCCTCACTGTCCACTACACCCAATGTTGGTATCATCTACAAACTTGCTGCTCCAGTTAACCACATTACCATCCAGATCACTGATATAGCTGCAAACAACAACAGACCCAGCACCGATCCCTGTGGCACACAACTAGTCACAGGCCTCTAGTCAGAGAGGCAACCATCTACTACCACTCTCTCACTCCTCCCACAAAGCCAATGTCTGTTCCAATTTACTATCTCATCTTGAATGCCAAGTGACCAAACCTTCTTGACCAGCCTCCCATGTGGGACCTTGTCATAAGCCTTGCTAAAGTCCATGTAGACAACATCCACTGCCTTGCCTTCATCAACTTTCTGGGTAACTTCCTCAAAAAAGATTGGTTAGACACAAAGCCATGCTGACTATCCTTAATCAATCCATGTCTATCCAAATCCTCATATATCTGGTCCCTTAGAATACCTCCCAGAAACTTTAACACAACTCATGTCAGACTCACTGGCCTATAATCTACTGGTTTGTGTTTAGAGCTTTTTTAAAACAGTGGGACAACTTTGGCTATCCTCCAGTTCTCCGGTGCCTCCCCATTTTAAATATCTCTGCTAGGGTCCCAGCAATTTCTGCACTTGCCTCCTATAGGGTCCGAGGGAACACCTTCTCAGGCCCTGGTGCTTTGCTTCAGGGTAGCAAACACCTCCTCCTCTGTAATGTGTACAGGGTCCACGAAACTGATGCCACTTTGCCTGACTTTTATAGACTCTGTATCCATCTCCTGAGTAAATACAGATGCAAAGAATGCACTAAGATCTCCCCCGTCTGTTCTGGCTCCACACATGGATTACCAGTCTGGTTTTCCAGAGGACCAATTTTGTCCTTTGTAATCCATTTGGTCTCAACATACTGTATATATAGAAACCTCTTATGCACCTCCTTTTTTCTCTTAACCAGGACCTCAATATCGCTTGAAAACCAAGGTCCCCCTATCTTTACCATGTATTCAGACAGGCACACACAAGCTTTGTGCTCTCAAAATATAATTTTTGAAGGCCTCCCACTTACCAAGTACAGCTTTCCCAGAAAACGGTCTGACCCAATCCACACTTGCTGGATCATTTCTGATACCATCAAAACTGGCCTTTCTCCAATTTAGAATCTCAACCTGCGGACCTGACCTACTTCTTTGCATATTTACTTTGAAACTAATGACATTGTGGTCACTGGATGCAAAGTGTTCCCCTGCACAGACTTCTGTCACCTGCCCTGTCTCATTCCCGAATAGCAGATCCAGTATCACACACTCTCTTTGGGACATCTACGTACTGATGAAGGAAACTTTCCTGAACACATTTGAGAAATTCTATGCCATCTAGTCTTTTAGGAGTCTGGGATTCCCAGTCTACATGTAGGAAATTAAAATCACCTACTATAACAACCACAGGTTTCTTGCAACAGTCTGCGATCTATTTACAGACTTTTTTCCCCTAAATCCCTAGGACAGTTGGGTGGTCTATAATATAGCCCCATTCACCTTTCTTATTTCTCAGTTCCACCCATAACACCTCACTAGTCGAGTTCGCCAGTCTGTCCTGATGGAGCACTGCTGTGACATTTCCCCTGACTAGTAACGCTACCCCTCCTCCTTAACCCCTCCCACTCTGTCACATCTAAAACAATGGAACCTCAGAATACTAAGCTGACAGTCCTACCCCCTCCTGCAACCAAGTCTAACTGGCAGCTGCAATGTAATAATTCCAGGTGTTGATCTATGTCCTGAGCTCATTCGCCTTTCCTACAATACTTCTTGCATTGAAATATATGCAGTTCAGGACACTAGTCTCACAACACTCAGCCTTTGTCTGAGGTCTTACCAACATCTGTCTCCACAACCTCTCCACTAACTGTTCCGGCACTCTGGTTCCCATCCCCCTGCAACTCTAGTTTAAACCCCATCTTGCAGCATTAACAAACCTTCCCATTATGATATTAGACCCCCTCCAGTTCGGTTCCCTTTCCTACAGACCCCACCTTCCCTGGAAGGGAGTCCAATGATCCAAAAATCTAATGCCATACTTCCTCCTTGTTGTTCAGTCATTCCACACAGCTACTGCTGTTGCTCAGTTTGGGATCCGGCTGGGTTTGAACTCAGCACCATCTGCCTTGAAATCCAGTGCTGACGCCACACCACCCCCAGCCAGCCTTCATACATCAACTCCTTAACCACACATTAAACTCGATAATCTTCCTAGTTCTGGCCTCAGTAGCTCATGGCACGATTAGCAATCCTGAGATCACAACCCTGAAGGTCCTGCCCTTTAACTTAGCACCTAACTCCCTGAACTTCCTTTGCAGAACCTCGTCACTCATCCTACCCACGTCATTGGTACCTACACGGGCCACAGCCTCTGGCTGTTCAGCCTCCCACTTCAGAATGCTGAGGACTCAACCCAAGATGGCCCAGGCACTAGCACTGAGGAGGCAACATGCCATCCGGGAATCTTGTTCTCACCCACAGAACCACCTGTCTCATGAATCCTCTATCACCACACTGTGCCTCATCTCCCTCCCCCCTCCCCTTCTGAGTCACAGAGCCAGACTCAGTGTCAGAGACCTAGCCTCGGTGTCTTTCCTCTGTCAGGTCATCCTCCCCTAACAGTTTCCAAAGAGTTATTGAGGGGTATGGCCACAGGGGTACTCTATTCTGGCTCCTTAACAGCTTTCCCCTTCCTCACTGTCACCTAGTCTCCTGTGACCGGCAACTTGGGTGTAGCTACCTCCCTGTATGCCCTCTATCACCCCCTCATCCTCCCGGATAATCTGGAGTTCATCCAGTTCCAGCTTCAACTCCTTTACGCAGTTTGTTAGAAGCTGCAGCTGGATGCGCTTCTCACAGTTGTGGTCATCAGAGACACCAGAAGATCTCCCTTCCCACATCCCCGCAAGAGGAGCATGCTGCTGTCCTGCCTGGCATTTCTACTGCCCTAGCTGAGTAGATATAAAGAAGGGAAGGAAAAAAAAACTTTACCTAGAGCTTTTCTTTTTTGCCTTCTCTGTCCAAAGCATTGAAGAGCTGAAGCCTCACCGCTCTGAGTCTGCCCACTCAGATGATGGCCGCTCCGCTTGCCCCCCCCCTTCCTTTAATTTGCTCTTGCTAATCAATCCCAGACACCGAGTGGTCGGAAGGTCAGAGCTCAATTAAGCTGCCATGATCCGCCACTGCTGTTTGCTACTCGGGCAGTGGAAATCCCTCCTCGCAAACTTCTGATGTCCAGTTTGGTCGCTGGCCAGGGCTCACCTACAGTAAGGTGCCGCAATCGTCCCCCTGATGGGGGCGGGTGGGGCGGGTGGGTGGGGGGGAGAGTGTCCGAGGTGAGTAGGGTCATTGAGTATGTTTTGTTTTACTGCAGTTTTGTGATGTTCTCTGCTGTTGCTAACTTTCATGGCATTCATGTAAGTTGGTACAGGGACCTTATGTCGACTTGTACATCTTCAGAATACTATTTTTGGACCTGGTAATATTATTTTACGTGTCGTATGTAAAATATGTATTGTGCTTTGCACCTTAATCCCTGAGGAATAATGCTTTGTTCAGCTGTATACATGCATACAGTCGAAAGACAATAAACGTGATTTAAAACTTGAGATTTTGATACCTTCTATAGGTACGACTGCGGCATTTGCCTCCACTGGAAGAGATCTCTCCGAGGCAATGCTGGCAGCTGGCCACAAGAGGGAGGCCTCGAGCCAGAATCACAGAATCAGCCCGGAATCAAGTCTTGAGCTCGAAGTTTATTTGGAGACAGCTCCTGTTCCATTCCCACCCTCCCCCCATTCCCCTGTCTCTCTTTCAGTCCCGATGAAGGGTCCCGGCATGAAACACCTACAGTCCATTTCCTTCTGCAGATGCTGCGTGACCAGCTGAGTTCCTCCAGCATTTTGTGTGTATTGTTCAGGATTTCAAACTTCTGCAGAATCTCTTGTGCTTTTGGTTCTGAAGTAATGGAGTGTTCACGGGTTCGGACATCTGATAGCAGAGGAGAAGAAGCTCTTCCTGAATCGTTGAGTCTGGGTCTCTTGAAAGTAAAGGGATTTTATAGAGATTAGCTTTATTTGTCACATGTGCATCTGCCTTCCGGTCAAGATGCTGCCAGCGATCAACGATTCCTCGGACGACATCTTTCAGATAGCAATTCATAACAAGATAAGAAATAGGAGCAGGAGTCGGCCATCTGGCCTGTCGAGCCTGCTCCACATTCAATAAGATCATGGCTGATCCGACCATGGACTCATCTCCAGCTACCTGCCTTTTCCCCATAACCCTTAATTCCCCTACTATGCAAAAATCTATCCAACCTTGTCTTAAATATCTTTACTGATGTAGCCTCCACTGCTTCATTGGGCAGAGAACTCCACAGATTTACCACTCTCTGGGAAAAGCAGTTCCTCCTCATCTCCGTCCTAAATCTACTCCCCTGAATCTTGAGGCTGTGTCCATTAGTTTTAGTCTCACCTACCAGTGGAAACAACTTTCCTATATATCATTTTCATAATGTTATATGTTTCTATAAGATCTCCTGACATTCTTCTGAATTCCAGCAAATACAGTCCCAGGTGACTCAACCTCTCCTCATAGTTTAACCTCCTCATCTCTGGAATCAACCTGGTGAACCTCCTCTGCACTGCCCCCAAAGCCAGTATTTCCTTCCTCAAGTATGGAGACCAGAACTGCACACAGTACTCCATATGTGGCCTCACCAGTACCCTGTATAGTTGCAGCATAACCTCCCTGCTCTTAAATTCAATCCCTCTAGCAATCAAGGCCAACTTTCCATTTGCCTGCTGCACCTGCAAACTAACCTTCTGTGATTCATGCACAAGCACTCCCAAGTCCCTCTGCAGAGCAGCATGCTGAAATTTTTTTACCATTTAAACGATAACCTGCTCTTCCGTTTTTCCTTCCAAAGTGGATGACCTCACATTTATTCCATCTGCCAGACCTTGCCCACTCAATTAACCTATCTATATCTCTCTGCAGACTTTCCGCATCCTCGGCACAATCTGCTTTTCCACTCAGTTTAGTACCATCAGCAAACTTAGATACACTATACACGGTCTCTACAATTATTTTCTTATCTATGCCTTCTGCTTGTTCTGTTTGTCTCGCTTGCATTACAGAACCTGTTGGAGTGGGTCAGAGGCCACTCTTTATGGAAGGACTGAGTTCGTGTTGCTGCTCTGCTCAAATGCAGTGCCAAGATGTTTCCAACGTTCTGAGATTCATGTGATTATTGTACTGTACTTTATATTGGTTTCCTTCATTTGCGGCTGATTGGTAGGTGGGTGATCTGTTAATATTTTGCGTGTGGAGGTGCGGGGTTTGAGGAGTTTTGATGCTACTGTTGCTGTTCTTTTCTGTGAGTGAGGGGGTCAGGGAGTGTTATTGTTGCTTTTTTTTGCTGCAGGGGGCAATTTGGGGGCCTGTAAGTTTTGTTCCTTTTCCTTTTGTGCCGGAGGGGGGGTGGAGTTAATGTCTTTTCTTTTATCAGCACCTGTGGTCCTTCTATATTCAATGGCTATCTGGAGAAGACAAAAATCAGAGTTGTATTGTACATACATACTTTGACAATAAACAGAACCTTTGAAAACAACAAAACTTGCAGTGAAATATGTCATTCGTGTCAATGACCTACACCATCCAGTGATCGCGTTGCTGACTGTAACCCATATGTCTTTGGAATGTGGGAAGAAACCAGAGCAAACCTATGAGGTCACGAGAAGAACGCACAGACAGCGGTGGAAATTGAGCCCCAATTGCCGGTGCTGAAAGCGTTATGTTGACTGCTACAATACCGTGCCGCCCCAGGGGTTCTTTGCGCTCTGGCAGCTCCTCCCTGATGGGAGTAACATGAGGAGGGCGTGTATTCGATGGTGAGGATCCTTAGTGACAGATGCCACCTTCTTGGGGTAGCCCGGGCCACAGACCGTCCGGACATTGGCTGTCTCTCTGGCCCACAATTGCACTTTCTCCGTCAATTCTCGACTCACACCCCGTATTTATGGGGTGGTCCTTCACTGGATGCCAGATTATCAGACCGGCTCCCGCCTCCTCTCACCTGAGGTGAAGGGACCAGACTTTGCCTCGCTCACCCACTCATTTGCATCCTCAGCATCACCTACGTAAGTAGACGTCCAGAAGACATAGGAACAGAATTGGGCCATTTGGCCCATTGAGTTTGTGCTGCTAACTTATTATCCCTCTCAATCCCATTGTCCTGCCTTCTCTCTGTCACCTTTGACACCCTGACTAATCAAGAACCTATCAACCTCTGAGTTAAATATACCCAAAGATTTGGCCTGCACAGCCATCTGTGGCAATGAATTCCATAGATTTGCCAACTCTGACTAAAGAAGTTCCTCCTAATCTCTGTTTTAAAGGGACAGCCCTCTAATCTAAGGCTGTGCCATGCGAAAGGCTCCTCCACGATCACAAACACCCTCTTCACTTCCACTCTATCTAACACTTTCAATATTCGACATGTTTCAGTGAGATCCCCCTCATTCTTCTGAACTCCAGTGACTACCGGCCCAAAGACATCAAATGCTCCTTGTATATTAACACGTTAATTCCCGGATCATTCTCATGAATATCTTCTGGACCCTCTCCAATGCCAGCACATCTTTTCTCACGTTTGCCACGTAATTTGTCAATGGGTTGTGGGACTTTGCTCTGCATGGAAAGATGACTCCTGTTTTAGGCCAGCCTTGGGTACAAGTTTCCAATGCAGAAACTTGCAGTCAGAGATACAGGACAATGGTGTAATGAGCTCTTCAGGCCTGAGCGGGGCGCCGGAGAGCACTGGGCTCCGAGGTTTTTAGAGCACCTCAATGGTTAATTGTTGTTTAGTGAGAATCATTAATCACTTAGATTTCCTTGTGTTTTTCTTGCATGACTCACTCTTTGTAATGCAGTCTCCTGGTGCTTTTTGTGTAAACTTGTTAACGTTAATTTTGAAAGGCTTGGTGATTTCATGTTACTTGTATTATTTAAGTGGACCTGATTACCATTGATCGCAGGGTCCTAGTTTTGAGAATGTTATGTCTCATAGTGTTGTTCAGCTGAGCCTCCCACGTTCTGTTGGAATTGTTGTGAATAAACTTTGGTTGCCATCTCTACATTGGTCTGTCTTTCCTCTGCACTTGTGTTCCGACTGTATCAGTGCACAATGTGACAAATACACTTGGGTTCCAACTGTACCAGTGCACAATGTGACAAATACACTTGGGTTCTGACTGTACCAGTGCACAATGTGACAAATACACTTGGGTTCCGACTGTACCACTGCACACTGTGACAAATACACTTGTGTTCTGACTGTACCAGTGCACACTGTGACAAGTACACTTGTGTTCCGACTGTACCAGTGCACAGTGTGACAAGTACACTTGCATTCCGACTGTACCAGTGCACAGTGTGACAAATACACTTGCGTTCTGACTGTACCAGTGCACAGTGTGACAAATACACTTGTGTTCTGACTGTACCAGTGCACAGTGTGACAAATACACTTGGGTTCCAGCTGTACCAGCGCACAGTATGACAAATACACTTGTGTTCCGACTGTACCAGTGCACAATGTGACAAATACACTTGGGTTCCGACTGTACCAGTGCACAGTGTGACAAATACAGCACAGATACAGGCCCTTCAGCCCAACCAGTCTATGCTGATCATAAAGCCAACTCAGCTAGACCCAAATTCCTGTGAAAGCCACATCTCTCCAAGCCCGAACACTCCACCTACCTGTCCAAGTGCTTCTGAAATATTGTTGTATCTGCCTCGACCACTTCCTCATGCAGCTCGTTCGGTACACTCACCACTCCCTGTGTGAAAAAAGTCCCCCACCCCCCAGGTCCCTTTTCAATTTCCCCCTCTCACCCTAAACCCACACCCCTTAATTTTGGATCCCCCTGCACTGAGGATAAATCTGGGTCCCTCCATCTTATCTGTGCACAAACACGTCGATAAGAATGTTTCTCATTCTCCTCTGCGCCGCAAGATGTGGGAGCAGAATCAGGCCATTCGGCGCATCAAGTCTGCTCGGCCATTCCGTCATGGCTAATTTATTATCCCTCTCAGTCTTCTCCCCATAACCTTCGACTCTCTTACCCATCCGCCTCCCTTTTGACACGGCCACGGCCGCCCCTGGCGGAGAATTCCATAGTTTCGCCGCGCTCTAGCTGCTTGGCCAAATCCAAGGTAGTGACAAACCAGAATGTGGCGGAGTTGTACCACAGCAATGTCGTTCAGTGTCAGCAAACCCAGCGGAGGGGGAGACCGGAGATCCGTGAGCCGGTCAGAGGCGGAAAGGGTCGGTGGCGTTAAATTCCGCGGTTGTGCTATACCAGAAACTCAGTCCTGGGCCCGGCGCGGATGCGTCATTTCAAAGAAAACACAACAGTGCCTCTCTCAAGGAATACGGCGGAAGTCCATTAACCCCATGTGTCTCTGCTAGCTCACAGGGCAATCCCACCCCCTGTAACTTACTCCCATTAACTCCCCCCACATTCCACACACGCCAGGGGCAGCTAACCCACCAACTTGCCCGTCGCGGAACGTGGCAAGGAACCTGGGGAAACGCACACAGTCACTGGGAGCCGTGCGAACCCCGCACAGACAGGCATCACCGAGGTCAGGGTCGAAGCTGGAACCGCGAAGTCGCGGCTCTGCCCGCTGGTGGAACGTGCGGCATTTTGCCGCTCTTTAAACGGACATCTGCACAAAATCCCGAGCACGTTGTCGACTCGCTTCGTGTTTGAGCCGGTGCCCGCGTTGCCGGCCTCCATGTTGTGGTACCGGATGGTCACCTTGGCCCCCCCTGCCCCTTTTGTCGCAAGAATGCAGAGGAAGCTAGTGGACTTCTTCTGGGGAAACAGGAAGCACTGGGTCTTTGCAGCGGTTCTGAGTCTCCCAGAAGGAGAGGGCGGACAGTCGCTGGTGTGTGTACGCACACGACTGGCGGCTCTCCGCCTCAGGACTCTGCAGAGATTCCTGTACGCCGAGCACCCTCCCAGGTGGCACGTGTTGGCGACTTTCTTCCTCCGGAGGGGCTGCTGTCTTGCCGAAGATATGCAGCTACCACCGACGGGCGTTAGCCGTGCTGCTTTGCAGAGGCTGCCCGGCTTCTATCAGGACCTACTGAGAGTCTGGAACATGGTTGCCTCCGGCCGGGAATCCCCTCCTCTGGCAGAGGGCGGGGTCCTGGCCGACCCTTGCCCTGTCTCAACGGATGTCAGTGCGGCTCAGGTGTGTGGAACGACTCGGGCTGAGCTGCTCGTCGGGCCCAGGCCCCGCAGCCTTACCCGAGAGACGAATCTACACAACTTGAGCCGTCTTTCATCAACATCCACAATCCCATTCAGGGATGCAGGCAGGAGGTACCTTTATGGGCTGCTGCTCCACACCCTCCACTTCCTAGCATTTGTCCACCGTCCCGACACGCCATGGCGGTCGGTCTTTCCACCTGGAGGTGAGGGGGGTCCCCAATGGAAGTCTCTCTACAAGGGAGTCCTTCCCATGCACCTTGGGGATCTCGGCTGGAGGGTGCTGAATAAAGCGGTGCCCTGCAATAAGTTCTTTAGTTTGTACACGGATCTCCCAGCCGCGTGTCACTTCTGCGGGCTGGAGGAGACCGTGTACCATATGTACGTGGAGTGTGTGAGGCTGCAGCCCCTTTTCGCGTATTTGCGTGGGCTGCTTCTCGCCTTCTGGTTGCATTTCAGTCCCACCCTATTCATATATGGTCATCCAGTAAGGAGGGGGGCACAGAGGGATGAGGATGTCCTTGTCAACTTGCTCCTGGGGCTGGCGAAAATTGCCATCCGTGGCTCCTGGAAAAGGGTAGCAGGAGGTTCTCCCCGGGCGGACTGCCTGGCTATGTTTAGGGGGTATGTTCGTGCCCGGGTGAATATTGAAAAGGAATACGCACAGTCCACGGCGACCGTCGAGATGTTCCGGGACCGTTGGGCTCCGCGGGGTGTAAATGCCATCATTGACGAGGATGGCAATATATTGGTTTAACATGTATTGTCTGTTTGTAGTGTAGTAAATGTGTTAGTCACTGGGTTTGTAAATATTGTATAGCACCGACATTTGTAATAAAGAATTTTGTAGAAAAAAAAAGAGGTCAGGGTCGAAGCTGGAACCGCGAAGTCGCGGCTCTGCCCGCTGGTGGAACGTGCGGGATTTTGCCGCTCTTTAAACGGACATCTGCACAAAATCCCGAGCACGTTGTCGACTCGCTTCGTGTTTGAGCCGGTGCCCGCGTTCAGCTTCCCCCGCTTCTTCGAGCAGTTGGTGCGAGAGCGGTGGCTCGCCGCCCAGGATCTGACTCCCTACGCGGCAGCGATCGCAGCCGCCCGCCGCAGCTGCCAGCGCTGCAATCGTGGCAATGTGCCTCCCTCGCCTCCTCACCCCGCATTCTGGCAACACGTCCTCACTTGCGAAATTCGCCAGCATTCTGAGGGCTTTGGCTCCCTCGGCTCCCTGTAGTGCAGGCCTGCAAACCATGCGGAGTTCGGCGCGGGTCTGTGAAACGCAAAACTCCGCAGAGTGCAGGTCTGTGGAGCGCAAGTCTCTGCATAGCAGGTTTGTTGAGTCTGTGTAGCGCTGGTCTTTGGAACGGAGGACTGTTGAACGCAGGTCTGTGTAGCGCTGGTATTTGGAAGCAGGTCTGTGTAGCGCTGGTCTTTGGAACGCAGGACTGTTGAACGTAGGTCTGTGTAGCGCTGGTCTTTGGAAGCAGGTCTGTGTAGCGCTGGTCTTTGGAACGCAGGACTGTTGAACGCAGTTCTGTGGGGGCGCAGCGTTAGGAGCCTGGAGAACTCTTGCCGCGCAATCGCCTCTGAACCACGATCAGACCTGAACTACCCCCTACAAACTCGAACAACAACTTAATTTTTTGTTTCCCCGCTGAATCAGGAGAGGCTGACGGGTGGTGGAATGCCATCCGGACTTTGAGACCAGTGGTTGCGGGTTCGAATCCGGCCGGCTGCTTTCAACGCTTTCCATCTGTGCTGGGTTGAGCGTCGAGTTAGTAACTCGGCCTCATAAAAAGAAACAGACAAAATACTAAAGAAACAGCACGGTTGCTGCACGATGTGCCACAAGGCGCGGAGAGGAACAACTGAATCAAGAGGCATATACCCTCAGTGTCAACTTTATTTGATAGCTTCTGGAGGCCCATCCACTCCAAGGTTTGACATGTGTGTTCAAGATGCTCTTCTGCACACCACTGTTGTAACGAGTGGTTATTTGAGTTACCGTCCCCATCCTGTCAGTTTGAACCAGTCTGACCATTCTCCTCTGACCTCATTCATTAACAAGGCACTTTCACCCACAGTTTAAGAATAAGGGACAGGCCATTTAGAACGGAGTTGAGGAAAAACTTCTTCACCCAGAGAGTGGTGGATCTGTGGAATGCTCTGCCCCAGAAGGGTGTGGAGGCCAAGTCTCTGGATGCTTTCAAGAAAGAGATGGATCGAGCTCTTAAAGATAGCGGAATCAAAGGTTATGGGGATAAGGCAGGAACTGGATACTGATTGTGGATGATCAGCCATGATCACAGTGAATGGCGGTGCTGGCTCGAAGGGCCGAACAGCCTACTCCTGCGTCTATTGTCTATCATCCAACTGCCGATCGCTGGATGTTTTGTTTTGTCTTTTCACACCATTCTCTGTAAACTCTACAGACTGGTGTGCATGAAAATTCCAGGAGATCAGTATTTCTGAGAAGCACCAACAATGATTCCACAGTCATAATCACCTAGGTCGCATTTCTTCCCCATTCTGATGTTCAGTCTGAATAACAATTGAACCTCTTGACCATGTCTGCATGCTTTTATGCATTGAGTTGCTGCCACATGATTAGCTGATTAGATATTTGCATTAACGAGCTGGTGTAGCTAATAAAGTGGCCAATATAAAGTGCATAGGGCCAGAATCTTTTACCCAGGGTGGAAATGCATCTTTAAACTAATTAGGTATGGAAGAAGTTTAAAGAAGATTTTGAAGTAAGTTTCTACACCGAGAATGGTAGGTGTCTTGAATGTGCTACCACAAACTGACACGATAGCAACAGGGACAAGGCGATGAATCAGGTGCATGCACAGACAGGGAAAGGTGGGATTAAGAGTGGGGGGGGGGTCTCACTGAAACCTATCGCATATCGAAAGGGCTAGGTAGAGTGGATGTGGAGAGAATGTTTCCTATAGAGGGAGAGTCTAGGATCAGAGGGCACAACTGCAGAATACAAAAACATCCCTTTAGAACAGAGATAAGTTGGAATTTCTTTAGCCAGAGAGCAGTGGATCTGTGCAAGCCAAGACATTGAGTATATTTAAAGTGGAAGTTGGTAGATTCTTCATTATTAAGGGTGTCAAAGGTTATGGGGAGAAGACAGAAGAATAGAGTTGAGAGGGATAGTAAGTCAGCCATGATGGAAAACATGGAGCAGACCCGATGGGCCGATTGGCCCAAATCTGCTCCTATGTCTTATGAACTTACGGTCTAAACGTCATGTGCAGGCAGATGGAATTATTGGATTGGCTTTGTGGTGAGTATAGTCACAGTGGGCCGAAGGGCCTGTTCCTGTCTTCTGTCTATCACGTCCATAGATCCCTCGAAGTTGCTGAGCAAGTTGACGGGGGGTTAGGAAAGCAAATGGTGTGCTGGCCTTCCTTAATCAGAAGATTGAATTCAAGAGCCATGATGTAATGTTGCAGCTCTATGAAACTCTGGTTAGACTGTGATGGTGGCATCCATTAGTCTTGCGAGACCATGGATCTGTGCCTGGATTCTCCAGGGCGCAGGCCTGGGCAAGGTTGCATGGAAGACCAGCAGTCACCCATGCAGCAAGTCTCCCCTCTCCACGACACCGATGTTGTCCAAGGGAAGGGCATTAGGACCCATACAGTTTGGCACCAGTATCATCATAGGAGTTGCCAGAACGAGGTTGAAGGCAACGTCGGACTGCCTGAGGGACTACACTTGGAATATTGTACTCGATTCTGGTTGCCTCATTGTAGGAAGGATGTGGAGGCTTTTGGGGGGGGGGGGGAAGAGATTTACAGGATGCTGCCTGGATTACAGGGCATGTCTCATGAGGAAAGATTGAATGTATGAGGGTTTTTCTCTTTGGGGGGAAGGAGGATGAAGGGTGACTCGATAGAGGTGTATGAGATGATAAGAGGTACAGATAGAGTGGAGAGCCAAAGTCCTTTTTTGCCAGGGAGGAAATGGCTAATATGAGAGGGCATGGATTTAAGGTGATTGTAGGAAAGTACGGGGGGGGAGGGGGATGTCAGAGTTTTTTTTTTCACTCAGAGAGTGGTGAGTGTGTGGAATGCCCAGCCAGGGGTAGTGATAAAGGCTGGAGCTTAAGAGTATTTAACAGATTCTTAGATATGCACATGGATGATAGAAAAATGGAGGGTTATGTGGGTTGTGTGGGCATGTGGCCAAGTGGTTAAGGCATTGGACTAGCGATCTGAAGGTTGTGAGTTCGAGCCCCAACCGAGGCAACGTGTTGTGTCTTTGAGCAAGGCACTTAATCACACATTGCTCTGCGATGATACTGGTGCCAAGCTGTATGGGTCCTAATGCCCTTCCCTTGGACAACATCAGTGGTGAGGAGAAGGGAGACTTGCTGCTGGTCTTCCACACAACCTTGCCCAGGCCTGCGCCCTGGAGTGTGAAGACTTTCCAGGCGCAGATCCATGGTCTCACAAGACTAACGGATGCCTTTATGTGGGAAGGAAGGATTATATTGATCTTAAAATAAGTTAAACGGTCAGCACAACATTGTGGGCTGAAGGGCCTGTACTGAGCTGTTCTGTGTTCTATGTTCTATTGCAAATCACAAAGAACCAATCTGGTGAATATGTTCTGGGATCCATCCAGAGCAAGTACATCTTCCTTAAGTAAGGAGAGGCCTGGGATCAATACCAAAATCTGAAGCCCAAAGGTCGAAGACCGAAGTTGCTGAGGCCCGATAGCCAAAGTCCTGGGTCTGCGAGTCCTCAAGTCCTCAAGTCCACTAGGAAAGCTGGAGACCTGATATCTGTGAGTCCACCAGGGAAGCTGGAGACCTGATATCTGTGAGTCCACCAGGGAAGCTGGAGACCTGATATCTGTGAGTCCACCAGGGAAGCTGGAGACCTGATATCTGTGAGTCCACCAGGGAAGCTGGAGACATGCTACCTGTGAGTCTACGAGTCCACAAGTCCACTACAGGGAAGCTAGAGATCTGATATCTGTGAGTCCACAAGTCCACTAGGGAAGCTGGAGACCTGATATCTGTGAGCTCACCAGGGAAGCTGGAGATCTGATATCTTCAGGTCCACCAGGGAAGCTGGAGACCTGATATATGCAAGTCCATGAATCCAACGGTGGCTGGAGGCCCAGAGGTGACCTGCCCTAGGATTGGAGATCTGTCTGTCTGTGTGAGTGAGTGGGCGGGAGTAAAGGGCCTTCTTTTGCTTTTGTGGTTCTGTTGTGGTTATGGTGGTGTTGTTTTTGCTTGTGTTCTGCTGAGCATAGTAGACATGTTCTGCTGTTGCTGGAGTGTGTGGCGACACTTATGGATTTCTCCCGGCGCTGCCTTAGGTTTTGTTGGTTGTTAACGTAAACAATGCATTTCACTGTAAGTTTCAATGTACACATGATAAATAAATGAGTCTGAATCTGGGACTAAACCTGTGCAGAGTGCACCAGGTGTGGACTCACCAAGGCTTTCAATAACTGCAGAATCATATCTCTCTGCCTGCGCTCAGCCCTTCTCATAATAAAGGCGATCAGACCATTTATCATCCTAATTACTTCAACCACTTGCCAATGACATCCTGTCAGTTTTATGCAATTCCAGAGTTTATTTCTGCACCCTCGTTCAGTGCTTTTCTTTTTAAAAACCTCTTTTCTTGTCAGGTTGTCAAAACACTCTCTTTGCATTGGCTCGCCCTCTATATCACAGAATCAGGAGAGGGTTTTACATCACCAGCATATGTTGCAAAATTTGTTGTCAAGTACATTGCAATACTTAATAATAAAAGCTATAAATTTCAATAAGAAGAATATATATATAAGTTGTGCAAAACAGAAGAAAAATAATATTGAGGTAGAGCGCATGAGTTCAATGTCCATTCAGAAATTGGGTGACGAAGGGGAAGAAGCTGTTCCTGAATTGTTGAGTGTATGTCTTCGGGCTCCTGTACCTCTTTGCAGATGGTAGCAATGAGAAGAAGGCATGTCCTGGGTGATGGGGGTCTTTAACGATAGACGAGGCGTTGTCTTTTGATGGTGTCCTGGATGCTGGAGAGGCTCGTGCCCATGATGGAGCCAGCTGAGTTTACAACTTCCTGCAGCTTTTTCCGATCCTGTGCAAGTGGCCTCTCCACAACGATCAGTGATAAAACCGGTTAGAATGCTCTCCATGGTACGTCTGTAGAGATTTGTGAGAGCTCCACCCTCACCTGTCCCCAAGGCTCTGACCAACTTTGCTTCCTTGCAGTGTGCATGGGCTGCGGGTGAGGAAGGGGGTGGTGAGGTGATAATTTGGGAGATAGGGTGGTCATACAATAACTGGTACAGTAATTGGATAGAATATAGCAAATTCATTTCCCTCCCCCCTATTTACAGTCCCTTTATTGCCCAACTCTATTACCTCCTGGAGGCCTTGACTCTTTATAGTATTAGCACATTGATGCCCAATCATTCAGTCATTCCAATCGACCCATTGTTGGTGACTATGTCCATGACAGCATGGAATCTCAGCTCTGGAATTTCTCCACATCCACCTCTAAGCCTTTTCTTCCACTCCCCCCACCCTACCACTCTCCCTGCTTCACATCTAACCAGCCCCTGGAACTAAGCCTCAAGGAACATACACTCAAAGGCCACTTTATTAGATACAGCTGTGAATGCAAAAATCTAATCAGCTAATCACATGGCAGCAACTCAATGCATAAAAGCATGCAGGCGTGGTCAAGAGGTTCAGTTGTTTTTCAGATCAAACATCAGAATGGGGAAGAAGTAACCTAAGTGACTTTGACTGTGGAATGACTTCTGGTGCCAGATGGGGTGGTTTGAGTATCTCAGAAATTGCTGATCTCCTGGAATTTTCAAACACAACAGAATCTGGAGTTTACAGAGAACGTTGTGAAAAACAAAAGATATACAGCGAGCGGCAGTTCTGTGGGCAAAAATGTCTTGCTAATGAGCGAGGTCAGAGGAGAATGGCCAGATTGGTTCAAGCTGAGAGGAAGGCCACATTAACCACATTTTACAACAGTGGTGTATAGACAGCATCGCTGAATGCACAGCACATCGAACCTTGAAGTGGATCGGCTGTAGCAGCAGAAAACCACAAATATACACTCGGTGGCTACTTTATTATGTAGAGGAGATACCCTGTAAAGTGGCTATTGAGCATAGGTCACAGAGAGAAGAGATTTGGCAGATGCTGGAAATCCAGAGCAATGCAAACAAAATGCTGGAGAAAATCAGGCCAGGCAGCATCTATGGAAATGAACAAACAGTCAATGTTTCAGGTCAAGATGAAGGGTCTTGTCCTGAAATGTTGACTGTTTCTTTCCCTTTGTAGATGCTGCCCGACCTGTTGTGTTCCTCCAGTATTTGTGTGTGTTGCTCTGAGTGCAGTGAATAATTCTGGGGTATTTTGCTGAACTAAAGATGCAATGTTGCTATCGAGAAACATTGGGAGTG
Organism: Mobula birostris; assembly: GCF_030028105.1. Taxonomy (NCBI): domain Eukaryota; kingdom Metazoa; phylum Chordata; class Chondrichthyes; order Myliobatiformes; family Myliobatidae; genus Mobula; species Mobula birostris. Next base: position 100,459 of record NW_027274077.1, read on the forward strand.
GAGGCAGGTGCCGGGATCCAGGAAACAGTGTGGAAGCAGAGTTGGGCAAAGCAGTCCGGACATCCCAGCCCTGTTCTGATTACCCAAGATCAGGGGGCCACAGCACAGAACTAGGCTATTCGTCCAACCATTCCATTTTGAAATTTACACTCTGCAAACCCTGTCCCAACATTCCCCATTCCAGCATGGTAGGTAGCACTTAGTGCAATTGTTTTATGGCATCAGCTATGTAAGATCAGGATTGAATTCCTGCTGCTGTCTGTAAGGAGTTTGTATGTCCTCCCCATGACTGTTAGATTTCCTTCAGGTACTCCTGTTTCCTCCCACAGTCCAAAGATGTTACGCTTAGAATTAGTGAGTTATGGGTATGTTATGTTGGCCTCAGAAGTATGGTGAGACTTGCAGGCTGCCTAGCTCAATCCCCACTGATTTGTCTTCACAGAAGTGACACATTTCAAAGTATGTTTTGATGTATATGTGACAAATAAAGCTAATTTAATCTTTAAATCTATCTGTGTAAACTTCCTCATGTTCTTGTTCAGTGTCCCCTTATGTGTCATGGAATCATACAGACAAAGGCCATTCGGCCCAACTCATCAATGCTGACCAAGTTGCTTGATTGAGCTAGTCCTGTTTGCCTGTGTTTGTCCCATATCCCTGTATACCGGGGGTTCCCAACCTGGAACAACACCATTAAGCAAGGTGTCCATGGACCACAAGTATTAAAGCCCTGCTCTAAACATCTCCTATCCATATATCTATCTAAGTGCCTTTTAACTACCGTAATTGTATCCGTCTCTACTCCTTCCTCTGGCAGCTCGTTCCACACACCCACCACCCTCTGTGTGAAGAAGTCACCCCTCATGTTCCTTTCAAATGTTACTTTCAATCTATGACTCTAGTTTCAGGTCCTCTCCCTCAGGAAAATGTCTGTGACCAATCACTCCATTAATTCCCTTTGTGATTTTATGTGAGTTCTGTCATTTAATGATGATGTGAAACTAATTCACAGTTTTATATTGAATAGACTAGATTACTGTAAAGCACTTTGTACTAGCCTTCCAAAGCAATCTATTGACAAACTTCAACTCATTCAGAACACTGTTGCTAGACTTTTAACCAAAACCAGGAAGAGGGAGCATATCACTCCCATCCTAACCACGCTGCGTTGGTTCCACTATCTTTTAGAATTGATTTTAAAGTTTTCTTACTTGTTTTTAAAGCTCTTAATGGTCTGGGACTGGAGTAATCACTTTTCTTTTATAATTCTGCTTGAGCTCTCAGTCTTCTTCCACTGGTCTCTAAAATTTAAATGATCTCCCTCAAAAGATAGGTCAGCATTTTTGAACTATGCTCTGAAACTGTGGAGTTCAATCCCTAGGGGATTGTAAGAGATACAGAATCAGTTGACACCTTTAAAAGCCAGTTGAAAACTTACTTATTTAACCTTTGCTTATAACCAATGTCTTTCAGACTTTTATTTTTATCTTTATTTTTTATTTTATTTTCATATTTGCACTTTATCCCATTGCGAAGTACTTTGAGCTACATCGTCTGTATGAAAAGTGCTTGATAAATAAGTTATTATTATTAATATTATGAACCTCTGTAAGGTTGATGTTCAAATTCCAGTAAGGTGGACAGGTGATGAAGGACATTTGCAGTCTAGGTCTCCACTCTGCACCCAAAAGCCAGTGACCAGGAGTCTACGTGAGCAGCAAGCACGAGGGCTGCCAGTTGGCATGGCCAGAAGTTCAAGCCTGGAGTTTGGAGTCCCACCATCAGATCGTCCAGGAATCAATACCAAAGATTGGAGACCAAAGATCAATGAGGAGTCCGGAAGTCGAAAGCTGACGGCCAAAGCTTGGAGGCTAGAAGCTGAAGGGCTTCCCTGGAGTTGGAGAACTGTCTGTGTGGGAGGGAGGGAGAAACAGAGCTTATTGTTGTTTTGTTGCTCGTTGTGGTCTGTGTTGTTTGGCTAAGCACGGTGGGAGTGCTATCTTGGTGCCAGAACTTGCAGTGACACTTGCAGACTGCCCCGAACACATTTGTTAACACAAATGACACAGTTCTTTGTGTTTTGATGTATATGTGATACATAATTCTGAAATCTGAAGGTCCATTTTCACTTATCTGCCCTTCGCTTGGCCCAATTAGTTGTTCTTGATCCTATTGTAAGGTTAAAATTCTTCCTCACTGCTTTTTGATTGTAAGGAAGGCAAATGTAATGTTAGCATTCATTTTGAAAGGACTAGAATATAAAAACAAGGATGTAATTGTGGCTTTATAAGGCATTGGTCAGACTAGGCTGGGAATTGTGAGCAGTTTTGGGCCCCTTATCTAAGAAAGGATGTGCCGGCATTAGAGAGGGTCCAGAGGAGGTTCACGAGAATGATCCCAGGAAAGAAAGGGTTAATATATGAGGAGCTTTGATGGCTCTCAGCACGTACTTGCTGGAGTTTAAAAGTATTGGGGGGGGGGGGTGAAACCTCATTGAATATTGTAAGGCCGAGACAGAGCAGATGTGGAGAGGATGTTTCCATATAGGAGAGTCTAGGATCAGAGAGCACAGCCTCAGAATAGAGGGACGTCCCTTCAGATGAGAGATGAGGAGGAATTTTCATAGCCAGAAGAAAGTGAATGGGTTTGAGAGGGATAATAAATCAGCCATGATGGAATGGCCGAGCAGACTCGATGGGCCAAATGGTCTGATTCCGCTCCTATGATTTGAGCGATTAATTGTCCAGATATTCATAAAGAGTTGGAATTCAGCATTAGAAGTGGGGGAATTTAATTAAATTCAAGTACGTTAATCACATTAGAGAATCTTGAGTTAAAACCTGGTAATGACCATCAAATTACCAGCTGTGAAAAGCAGCTGAGGTTCTTCAGTGGGGGAATCTCATGTGCACTCCGTGGTCAATTTATTAGACACAGGGGTGGAATCCGATCCGTAGCCCCTCCACATCAAGGTCTGATGTCTTGTGCATTCAGATGATCTTCTGCACACCACTGTTGTAACGTGTGGCTATTTCAGTTACAGTCGACTTCCTGTCAGCTTGAACCAGTCTGACCTTTCTCTTCTGACCTCTCTCATAAACAAGACATTTTCTCCCACAGAACTGATGCTCAGTGGATTTAAAAAAAAATTTTGCACACCATTCTCTGTAAACTCTAAAGACTGTTGTGTATGAAAATCCAGGCGATCAGCAGATTCTGAGATGTTCAAACCACCCTGTCTGGCACCAAATATCGTTCTTCGGTCTAAGTCATTTAGATGACATTTCTTCCCCATTCTGATGTTCGGTCTGAACAATAACTGAACCTCTTGACCATGTCTGCATGCTTTTATGCATCGAATTGCTGCCACATGATTGGCTGATTAGATATTTGCACTAACAAGCAGGTGTACATGTGCACCTGATAAAATGGCCACCGAGTGTACATCCCCTCTCGTGTAGACATTGTTCCAGAGCCAGCACTTGGCTGATTACTTTATCCAAGGGCAACTAGAGTTGTGGGTCTGACCTCAGTGCAGTGCACAATGAATTGATCTGTATGGATGTTATAATGATACAAGTTTTCCACCATATGCATGGCAATAATGAACCAATTCTAGTTCCAATTCCAATTTCAAGATCCAGCTGTATCCCCTCAGCGAGTAAATATTTAGGGGAACATTCAAAAGAGATACTTTGAAGGATGTTAAACACAAGAGATTCTGCAGATGCCGGAAATCCAGAGCAACACACAGAAAATGCTGGAGGAACTCAGCAGGTCTATGGAAATGAGTCGGTGTATCAGGCCAAGACTCTTCAGGACTGAGAAGGAAGGGAGGAGCGGCTCTTCTTCTGTCTTCTGGCTTCCCCCACCTCCTTTTCCAGTCCTGATGAAGAGTCTTGGTCTGAAACGTCAACTGTTTATTTCCCTTCGTAGATGCTACCTGACCTGCTGAGTTCCTCCAGCATTTTGTCTGCATGACCTTTGAAGGATGTGAGCAGCATATTGAGAGAGAAACTGAATGTAAATCAAGAAGGAAGGTTTAGAAAGGTGAGGAGATACCAACATACATAGTGTCACGGAGAGATACAACATAGAAGCTGACCCTTCAGGCTACCAAATTAATGTTAACCCAACAGCCACCCTTTTACGCTAATTCTAGTTCTGTATTATCCCATCCAATTCTGGACTGACCAGCCAGGGAGAATGTCACAGCAGTGCTCGGCAGCACAGACTGGAGAACTCAACTAGTAAAGCTTTATGGGGTAGAAATGAGGAATAAGAAAGTTAATGTTAATGGGATTATATTATTGATCATCCAACAGTCCATGGGATTTTGAGAAGCAAATTTGAGAGCTCACAGACTATTGCAAGAAACATAAGATTGTGATAGTAGATGATCTTAACTTTCCACATATTGACTGAAACTCTCATACTGTGAAAGGGCTGAATGGGAAAGAGTTTGCAGAATGTGTGCAAGAAAGTTTCCTTAATCAGTACATAGGAGTCCCAACTAGAAAGAGAGCAATACTAGATCTCCTGTTGGGGAATGAGACAGTGTAGGTGACAAAAATATGTGTAGCGGAACACTCTGTACCTAGTGATCATCATGCCATTAGTTTTAAGGTAATTATGGAAAAGTATAGGTCTGATCTATGGGTTGAGATTGTAAATTGGAGAGAGGCCAATGTTGGTGGTATCAGAAAGGATCTGGCAAGTGTGGATTGAAACAGACTTTTTTTCTGGAAAAGGAGTACTTGGTAAATGAGAAGTCTTCAAGAGTGAAATTTTGAGAGTACTGAGTTTGTATGGTCCCATTAGAATGAAAGGTAAGGATAACAAGTTTAGGGAACTTTGGTTTTCAAGAGATACTGAGGCCCTGGTTAAGAAAAAGAAGGAGATGCACAGCAGGTCTAGGCAGGTAGGAACAAATGAGACACTTGAGGAGTATAAGAATTAAAAGAGAAAACTTAAGAAAGAAATCATGAGTGCTAAAAGAAGACCTGTTCTAGAAGAATTTATTCTAGCAGACAAAGGGAATGTGAATTCAAAGGTTTCTACTGATATGTTAAGAGCAAAAGGACTGCAAGGGTCAAAATTGGACCCCTGGAAGATCAGAACAGTAATCCATGCATGGAGCCAAAAGAGATGGTGGGGGATGGGGGGGCAATTGGTCTGGGTGCAGGTCGATGGCACAGACTAGATGGGCCAAAGGGCATGTTTCTGTGCTGTAGTATTACATGCCTCCACAGCCAAATTGAGAATCTGAACCTCTTTCATTCTCCCCACATTCCCATCAACTTCCCCCACATGCTATCACTCACTCACACATGATGGGCAATTGATCTCCTGACCCACATGCCTTTTGGATGTGGGAGGAAACGGGGGTACCGGGAGGAAAAAACCAGGGGATGAAAGTGTGACCTCATCAGAGCCAACGTCAGGGGTCAGGATTGAATCTGGGTCTCTGCAGCTGTGAGCCTGTTGGTCTGCTACTGTGCCACCGAAACCCACGTTCCCTGCTGTTCTGTCTATTTCTGATGTAAACCCAGCAACAGTGACAGCCTATTGCCGAGAAGATTTCATCCAGAGGTGAGTTTACACCTCGGACTTCAACTACTGCACAGAGTCTTGTCATCTTCAGAAGTTTTCGGATGACTCTGCCATAGTTGGATGCATCAGCAAGGGAGATGAGGTTGAGTACAGGGCTATGGTAGGAAACTTTGTCACATGGTGTGAGCAGAATTATCTGCAGCTTAATGTGAAAAAGACTAAGGAACTGGTGGTAGACCTGAGGAGAGCTAAGGTACCGGTGACCCCTGTTTCCATCCAGGGGGTCAGTGTGGACATGGTGGAGGATTACAAATACCTGGGGATACAAGTTGACAATAAACTGGACTGGTCAAAGAGCACTGAGGCTGTCTACAAGGAGGGTCAGAGCCGTCTCTATTTCCTGAGGAGACTGAGGCCCTTTAACATCTGTCGGATGATGCTGAGGATGTTCCACGAGTCTGTGGTGGCCAGTGCTATCATGTTTGCTGTTGTGTGCTGGGACAGCAGGCTGAGGGTAGCAGACACCAACAGAATCAACAAACTCATTCGTAAGGCCAGTGATGTTGTGGGGATGGAACTGGACTCTTTGACGGTGGTGTCTGAAAAGAGGATGCTGTCCAAGTTGCATGCCAACAAGGACAATGTCTTCCATCCGCTACATAATCTACTGGGTGGGCACAGGGGTACATTCAGCCAGAGACTCATTCCACTGAGATGCAGCACAGAGCGTCATAGGAAGTCATTCCTGCTTGTGGCCATCAAACTTTACAACTCCTCCCTTGGAGGGTCAGACACCCTGAGCCGATAGGATGGTCCTGGACTTACTTCCTAGCATAATTTACATATTACTATTTAACTATTTATGGTTTTATTACTATTTATTACTTATGGTGCAACTGTGACGAAAACCAGTTTCCCCCGGGATCAATAAAGTATGACTATGACTATGACTATGGCTATGACTATGACTATGAATGGCATGGCCTGCTAGAGTTCCTGTCCCTTGGGAAGTAGTGATATTATAGTCAAGAATGAGGTAGGCAAGGAATCATCGAAAGAAAGGGTGTGCTACTCTCCTGACTGTGGCAGTGGTCTGGACTGAGAAACATCAGAATCTTATCAATGGAAATTGCTACTAATTGGATTGACTGGCTGAGTGGGACATTGGAGGATGGAGGTAGGGTTACTGGGTGTGAACATTGGTGAGGAGGCTTGGCTGGGCGAATCATGAGCACCCTTCAGCAGCACTGTGGTGCGTTAGAACGAGACAGGCAATGCTGCAGAAGGTCAAGAGGGGCTCAGCAGGATCTAACAAGCAGTTGACTTATAGAACATAGAACATTACAGTACACTACAGACTGTGGCTCGCGACATTTTAACCTACTCACCAAAAAGTCTAACCCTTCCCTCATGCATAGCCCTGCAGTTTTCTATCATGCATGTGCCTATCTAAGAGTTTTTAAATGCCCCTAATATACCTGCTTTTACCAACACGCCTGGCAGGACATTCAACACACTCACCCTCCTCTGTGTGAAAAAAAACTCTTAGAATTCTACAGTGATAGAGGTAGACCAGCTAGTGAAGAAAGCATATGACACGCGAGCTGTCATGAGATGGAACACAGTCCAACAAGACATCTGATGCGTCCATAAGATACAGGAGCAGAATCAGGCCATTTGGCCCATTGAATCAGCTCTGCCATTCCATTATGGCTGATTTATTATTCCTCTCAACCCCATTCCCCTGCCTTCTCCCCGTAACCTTTGACACCCTTACTCATCAAGAACCTATCAACTTCCACTTTAATTATACCCAATGACTTGTCCTTCGCAACTGTCTGTGGCAATGAATTCCACAGATTCACCACCCTCTGGCTTAAGAAATCCCTCCTCATCTCTGTTCTTAGGGGTTGTTTTTTTCTGAGACTATGACCTCTGGTCCTAGACTCCCCTGCTATTAGAAACGTCCTCTCTACGTCCACTCAGTCTAGGCTTTTGAGTATTGTATACCACATTAAAACTGTACCATGCAGAGAGCATGCTTGGAGTATTGTGTGTGCAGTTCTGTTTTCTACACTACTATGGGATGGATGTGATTAAGCCAGAGGGGGCACAGAAAAGTTAAACCAGGATGTTGCTGGAATTAGCAAATCATCAACACGAGAAATTCTGTAGATGCTGGAAGTCCAAAGCAACAGCCCCAAAATGCTGGAGTAACTCAGCAGGTCAGGCAGCATCTATGGAAATTAATAAACAGTCAACGTTTCAGGCCGAGACCCTTCGTCAGGACTGGAGGGCTTGAATTATAAGGAGAGACGGGATAGGCAGGATGAAAGAGGCTTAGGTGGGACATAGAAGCTTTGAAAATCTGGTGGAGGTAGAGATAAGATGGATAGCCGCTGTCTTTATTCCAAGGCAGGAGAGGGCAAAAGTGAGAGAGGGACGATTTAAAATGGATATATGTACATAGAATGAGCTGCCAGAGGAAATGGTTGAGACAGGCACACAATAACATGAAAAAAAATTGGACAGGTACGTGGATTGGAGGAAAGGTCTAGAGGAACAAGGACCTAATAGGGGCATATGAAACTACTTGGATAGAAATCTGGGTTGGCATGTATGAGTTGAGGCGAATGGCCTGTTCCTGATCTATATTACTCTGTGAGTCAACAGCCACAGAAACGGGCCGTTCGGCCCACCGAATCTATGCTGACCGCTGTTCCTCTCTACAAGCTCAGATTCTGCAGCCATACAGAACGAGGACACCCCCCCCCCCCTCACTCTGCTTTGTGGGACGGGACTTGGGGCGGGTCGCAGATCGGTTAGCGAAGGGCGGCTGGGGCTGGGAGGAGGTGGAGGGGTGGTGGGAGGAGGAGGAGGAGCTGAACTGTCCCTCGTGACTCCGGCGGGACGTAGGGGCTCCCGAGGGAGCGGATGAGTGCGTCCAGCAATGCCGAGCTGGCGGGAGGAGGAGTCCGAGGGGTGAAGGCCGCCCATGCTCCCCGACTGACGTGCATTGGAGAGCCAGGCCCGCCCCGTTCCAGGCGAGCGCTGGCGGAGCCCTGGTGTGGAGCATGTCATTGTGGAGAGTGCGGATGCCGAGCAGCGCCTGCCGAACGGCTCGGGGGTAGCGCAGGCTGCGAGGCTCCGGCAGAGCCTCCTCTCACCGCCTCTCGCCTCCCTGCCTCTTACCCTCGTCCCAGCGATGACGCCCGAGAGCCGTGGCTTCGCTGCCCGGCCGCTGCTGCTGCTCCTCGCCGGCTGCCTGCACTCGCTCAGCGGTGAGTCCTTCCATCTCGCCCCCTCCGCTCGCATCCCTCCGGAGGGAGCTGTCCCTCGCCGCTTGGTGCTGAAACCGCGCCGTTCATCCCCTCGCTCTCCTCTCCGCTCGGGTCCTGCCGTCCTTCGGTTACACTTTATCCAAGAGCGCACGCCGGGCCATTTACTTCTTTGTCCAGCAGAATCACCCACCCTCTCCCCCTCTCTCCCTTTTCTTTTTTCTCCGTTTCCTTCCCGCCATCTCTACCCCACACGCTCTCATTTTCACATCTTAACATCAACCCATCTCTCCCCACTCTCATCCCTCTTTCACACTCTCCCCCCTCCATCAATTCTCACTTCCACAGTCAATGCATTTCATCCCCTTCCCGTGTCTGTCCCGCACTCTGTCTCGCACACACTCATTCTCTCATCAAACTAACCCCCTCCACCATCTCTCCCGCTCCTCCACTCCGCTCTCCCCGTTCGTCTCGCTCTCCTTTCTCCACCGCACACTTCCTCCTCTCTCACACTCACTCCATCTCTCCCCTATACTCATTACACCTCATGTCTCCCCGTGGTCTCTCCTTTCCCACACTCTTCCTCTCAATCTCTTCCCCACATTCCTACCAAAACTACTCGATCCTCCACAAACTCTCCGTCTCACACTCCCTTCTTCCCCACCTTTCATCTCTTCTTCCACACTCTCTTCAAGACCCCACACTCTTCTCTCCCTTCTCCTTTCCTACTAACACGCTATCCCTTTTCCCTCTCTCCCCTCTCACTATTTCTCGTCCCTACCTCTTCCTCTCCTCTCTCTCTTTCCTCTTCCTCTTCTCTCTCCCCATTTCTCCCATTCTCTCTTTCTCTCCCCTCACTCCCCTTCTTCCTCTTTCTTTCTCTCATCTCTCTCTCTCTCTTTCTATTCCTCTCTCTGGCTCTGTCTCTTTCTCTTCCCCCATCTCCCACATCCAGACCTCACTGCAACGCAATATGTTTCACAGTGTTTGACAAGGTAAGTGCAATAGTCGTGTTTTCCCTTGCCGGGGAATTTGGAACCAGGTTTACAACCTCGCAACCTCACAAAATAAACCATCGGCTCTTCAGGGCAGAGATGGGAAGAAATCTCTTCACCCCGAGGATGGGGAATCTTTGGAATTCTCTGCTCACGAGGGATGTAGCAGCTCAGTCACTGAACATATTCAAGACAGGGGTTTTGGATATGAAGGTAATCAGACCAGGAGAGTACTGAACGGATCAGCCATGATCACAATAAATGACAGTGCAGGATCCAGGAGCTGACTGCTCATTCCCGTTTCCACTCCTTATTTTCTTATATTTTCCCCAACTCCATTCTCATTCTCTCTCTTCCACTCTTTCCCTCATCTCCCTCCTTCTCTCTCTCATCTCGCTCTATCTCTCCTTTCCACTACCTCTCCCCTCTCTTTCGCTTTCTCTTTCTGTCTCTCTTCCCTCTCTCTCTTTCTCTCTCCCTTGCTCCCCACCTCTCTCCATCTCCCCTCTCTCACTCTCTCTTTTCTCTCCCCACCTCTCTGTTTCCCTCTCACTCTGCTCTCTCTCTCTCTCCTACGCTCGCCATTCTGAACATGGGGAAAGGAGGGAGGGAGGCTGCTTTCCCTCTACTCCTGTGCTCTCTCTCCTTCCTGTTCTCTCCTTTCACCGATTTACTCCCCTTCTCCTTTACTCGCCCTCATTCCCTCTCCCTCTCACACACCTTCTTCTCATGTGCCCTCTTCTCAAGCACTGCCCTGTCATACAAATTATGTCTCTCTCGCTCTCAGTCCTTTCCCTCACCCTCGTACTCTCTCTCTTCTCACGCATTCTCTCTGTCACTCCCTCATATTTGCTCGCTTACTCATTATGCACACACAGTACATACCCTCTCCACATATACCCTCCCTCCTTTCACACACACACATCCTCTCTCTCCACACATACTCTCCCTCCTTTCACACACACATCCTCTCTCTCCACACATACTCTCCCTCCTTTCACACACACATCCTCTCTCTCCACACATACTCTCCCTCCTTTCACACACATCCGCTCTTTCTCCTCTTGTGCAATCCTCACACTTTCCTCCCTCCTCTTCCACACTCTCTCTCTCTCACGTATATTTGCTACCTCAATCAAATTCACTCCCTCTCTTTCTATTCCCCTCCACTCCGTCCTTCAAACTTCTTTCTCTTCTTCTCTACATGTTCACTTTCCCAAATCCATCCCATTCTTAGACACAGTCTCTCTCTTTCTCTCTCCCCCTCTCTCACCGTCTGTTTCTCTGCCTTTCTGTCTGTCCCTGTCTGTCGCTCCGTCCCCCTATTTCTGTGTGACTCTGTCTCTCTCAGTGACTCTCTCTCTCCCTCTCTCGCTTCCCGTGTCACCAAGGCCTCCCACCCCTCTCCGTCTCCCTGCCTCTCTCTCTCACGCGCACGCTGTCTCGAATGCCAAGAACCCGGTTAATCCTTTCACTTTAGTTTTGTAATCCTTTGAGATCAAGCGATTGCAATGTTGTTCTTATCCTTTGTGTCAGACTTAAACACGTTGATATCTTCCTCTTCTGACTTCTGTTAACTGTATGACATCTTTGATGTTCCTTTCATCAGCAACCACTGAGATCTGTTGCGGTTTTTTTTGTCATATCTCGGCAGTGCCGACTCTATTTACAGATATATTTGCGTAGCGGAATTTGGGATTTTTTAACATTTCTGATGTCTTTGTAGCTATTCCCCCTCCTGTATCTTGGCACATTGTACAATACTGTCCACTCCGTCTCTCAGTCCTTAATTGTTATTACTCACCTTGTGTCCGTATGCATGTCAGTGTCCCTGTCTCAGTGACCTAACCAATGTCCTGGTACTGTACTGCACCCTCACACGCTTATCAGCCAAGTACACACACACACTACTTGTTCACATGCTTACACACTGACACGCACACACTTCCAAACACACGTGCACTCACAAACACAGACACGCATACTCAAGGCACACACATTCCCTCAGACACATACATGCACACACAGACACACGGCCACGTGAACTCACAAACACACTCTGTTAGACAGACATGCAAACATACACACACATTCTCAATATGCACACGCACACACTCACCCACACCTATGCATACAGACTCATACACATACACACACACAGTCTCTCACACTCGTGCACACTCACACACGCACCTCTACTCAAATACGCACACGCACATTCACACACACACACACACACACACACACACACACACACACACACACACACACACATACACACAATCTCTTACTAAACAATAATTGTTACTGTGGCCACATGGGAAGACATTGAGAAAACTTGGTCAACGAGTTTGCTTTTAAGGAAAGAGACGGGTGTAGAAAATCTTCCCCATGGCTGAAATCTTGTGCTGAGATTTAAAGAACGGTATTGTAAAGCTCAGGACTCAGGACCAGAGCGGCTGAGGTTTGTCCACCAGAGTTAGTGCAATTGGCATTCCCAATGTTTAGTTGGTGAAATTTCCCTGTCGGCTTATTGGTCGCGTTAGTTTAAAAATGCAGAGAGGCAGAGAGCGATGGAGCTGGCTGAAGTCAGCCTGCACCAGAGGGCAGATGCAAGGATTTCTGATCATTCTACCCGGGGAAGCAGGCGAGGAAGTAGGAGAGATCCTTGTTTATATTCTGTAGACAGCTGACCGGGCTACAGTATTTACTGCTCTCTCTGCTTTTACCATTCATTCTCCCTTACATCTCGACTGAGGCAGGAATAACCTTCCTTTTGTGCGTTCGATCTCTCTCTGCCTCGGCTTCCTTTACGTTGTCAATCATGCCCACAATATCTTTCTGTCTGAACAGTCATCCGTCGGATAACTCTTTGCTGTAGATATTCCCGCTTTCCGCTGCCTGACCGTCACGATTCCTTCTGTTTCTCCCAGCGGTGTGTTTACAGCGATACCATTTTTTTGCTGATGTTTTATTTCAGGCTCTGCCATTCTATAAATCAATGACAGCTTCTCACTCTCTACCCCAGTGCACAATCTCTCCCTGCTCTCTCTCCCTTCTCTTACCCTCACCCTCATCCTCCCTCATCCGCCCCTCCCCCTCTCTCTCCCCGTCTCTCTGTCTGTTTCTCTCTCACTCACTCACACACACTCCCATATGCTCTCTTTCAATCTTGCGCAGACTAACGTTCCCTCTCACACGCTCACACACACACTCCACTCTCTCACACGCTCACAGCCCTATCACACAGTCACATCCCTCCCACACACTCTCCACTCTCCCACACACACACACCCCTCTCACACACTCTCCACTCTCCACTCTCCCACACACACACATCCCTCTCACACACTCACATCCCTCTCACACACTCAAATCCCTCTCACACACTCACATCCCTCTCACACACTCTCCACTCTCCACTCTCCCACACACACACATCCCTCTCACACACTCACATCCCTCTCACACACTCACATCCCTCTCACACACTCAAATCCCTCTCACACACTCACATCCCTCTTACACACTCAAATCCCTCTCACACACTCAAATCCCTCTCTCACACACACACTCCACTCTTTCACACACTCACATCCTCTCTCATACACACTCCACTCTCTCTCACACGCACATCCCTCTCACACACACACATCCCTCTCACACACTCACATCTCTCTCACACACTCACATCTCTCACACTCTCTCCACTCTCTCACACGCTCTCCCATGCATTCTCTTTCAACCCTACACACACTAACATGCCCTCTCCCACTCACGCACACAAATATACACTAATCTCTTCCAATCTCTCTCACACACTCCCATACATACTCTCTTTCAATTACACTCTCCCTCACCCAATCTCACTATCTCCCACTCTCTCCCACGCTCACACACACACACACTCTCTCTCTCTCACACACGCACACTCTCTCTCCAGCATGCATGCCATTGCACTGTCTCTGCTGACACCTTCTTTCCTCTTTCTGACACTCTAGGAATAGCTTTGAACTAGGTTGCTTTTGTATATAATTTCCAAAGCATTTATTTCAACATTGAACACAGAACTTTACAGCACAGTACAGACCCTTCAGCCCACAATGTTTAACCTACTCTGAGATCAACCTAGCCCTCCCTCCCACATCGCCTCCACTTTTCTATCATCCATCCGCCTATCTAATAGTCTTAAATGTTCCAAATGTATTTGCCTCCATCCCCACCCCCAGCAGGGCGTTCATGCACCCTCTATTCCGTGTAAAAAATACCTCACCTCTGACTCACACAAGTATTACAGACTATATTCCATCTATTTTTTTTTACAGCTGCATAGAACAGCCATTACTTTGAGCAATCTTCACACAGCCTAAAAGCTGCAGGGCACTTCAAATGCCTTTTTAATAACATGCATATTGTAAGTATTTAGAATGGAAATGAGAAAATCACAAACTTTCAAATTTATTTATTAATTGCAGGGTATAACGAAATGCAGTACAACAAAAAAAATTCATGATTTGTAAACTTTTTCGAGCTGAGTCCAATTCCAGCTGCGTGGCAACAAAGGCTGTGTGTGTGGGAGCATTTTGGTTACTGCGCGGCCGCGCACCCCAATAGCTTAGAGGGAACAGTGATTACAGACCAGTGTGGGCTGGCACTTCCTTCCTCTTGGGCAAGAACGTAGAAATGTACAGCACAGTATAATCCTTCTGGCCCACAATGTTGTACCGATGTTTTAATCTGCTCTAAATTCGATCTGCCCCTTCTCTCCCACATAACCCTCCATTGTTCTATCATCTATGAGCCTATCTAAGAGTCTCCTTAATGTCCCTAATGTATCTGCCTCTAACACCACCCCAGCAGTGCATTCAACACCCCCCCCCCACTCTCTGTGTGAAAAGAAACCTATCTCTGCCATCCCGCCCCCCCACAGACTTTCCTCCAATTACCTTAAAATGATACCCCCTCATACTCGCTATTTTTTCCCTAGGAAAAAGTCTTTGGCTATCTGCTCAATCTATGCTTATCATCTTGTACATCTCCATTATCATCTTGTACACCTTGTACACCTCTATTATCATCTTGTACACCTTGTACACCTCTATTATCATCTTGTACACCTCTATTATCATCTTGTACACCTTGTACACCTCTATTATCATCTTGTACACCTCTGTTCTCATCTTGTACACCTCTATTATCATCTTGTACACCTTGTACACCTTTATTATCATCTTGTACACCTCTGTTCTCATCTTGTACACCTCTATTATCATCTTGTACACCTTGTACACCTCTATTATCATCTTGTACACCTCTATTAAGCTTGTGTCTTCTTTCTGCCCTTTCTTTGCCTCTGGTTGCACATTTTGAGAGCAATGAGGTTGTTGCTCTGATGGTCTTTGTAATACTGAAACGTTAATCTGTTCTATTGGGTAATTTTTCATGAAATCTCTCCTCCTGTTGTTTTGATATTTCTGACCATCTGTCTCTATCTCTGACAAATGGGAGAAACTCAGTTTCTCTCTCTCTAAGCTACTGACATTGATAGAAGATTGGCTGACTGGTAGGAGGCAAAGAGTGGGAATAGAGGGGGTCTTTTCTGGTTGGCTGCCACAGAGGTTGGTATTGGGACCACTTCTTTTCACATTTGATGGCTGTGGACCTGTACTTCCTGGAGTTTAGAGGAACGAAGGGGAATCTCATTGAGGCCTATTGAATATTGAAAGGCCTCAATAGAGTGGATGTGGAGAGGATGTTTCCTATAGTATGGGAGTCTAGGACTAGAGGGCATAGACTTGGAATAGAGGGACATCCATTTAGAACAGAGATGAGGCGGAATTTCTTTAGCCAGAGGGTGGTGAATCTGTGGAATTCATTGCCACGGATGGTTGTGGAGGCCAAGTCATTGGGAATATTTAAAGCAAGGTTGATAGGTTCTTGATTGGTAAAGGCATCAAAGGTTACAGAGAAAAGGCAGAAGAATGGGGTTGAGAGGGAAAATAAATTAGCCATGGTGGAATGGAAGAGCAGGAATGTCCTAATTCTGCTCCTGTGTCTGATGGTCTTGTGGTCTCATGGTCTCGTCCTAGATTGGTGAGCATCAAAGTCAAAGTCAAGTTTATTGTTATATGCACAAGTCCATGTATGTGCAGGAACAATGAAAAGCTTACTTGCAGCAACATCACAGGCATATCGCACCAAACAAGTGATCAAAGTGGTCACAGTGTTGTTATACTGAAATAGTGACGAACAGTGTGCCACTTAGTTCAAGAAATGAAAGATGGAAGGAGAGTCGCCATTCCTGAACCTGGTGGTGTGGGACTTCAGGCTTTTGTACCTCCTGCCTGACGGGAGCTGTTGAAAGATGGCGTGGCCTGGATGTTGCCTCCTGTAGATACTACCGATGGTGGGGAGGGATGAACCAAGGTTGTACTGGGCTAAGTTCACTATTCTCTGCAGCTTTTTACGTTCTTGGGCATTTGAGTTGTCATGCCGCACCATGATGCAACGAGATAGATTGTGGACATGCTCTGTTGGGGCAGGAATGCGTGGCGACACCTTGGACTGCCCCCAGCACATTCTTAGGTCCTGTTGCTTGTTAACACAATGGCTCATCTCACTGTATGTTTCAACGCACCCGTGATAAATGAATGAATCTGAATTTGACTTGTGTGCACAGGTGCAATGGAAAACTTATCTGCAGAAGCTTCACAGGCAGTAAGTCAAACAAAATGCTTGCCTCTTGCAAAGGGAATGGAAAATAAAACTAGGAGACTCTTCTTACAATTATACAAGGTGCTGACCAGACACTTGGAGAAACGTGTATAACTTGTTCTCCTTGTGCAAGAGGACATAGACGGGAGTCTAGAACTAGAGGCCACAGATGAAAGATGAGAGGGGAAAGGCTTAAAAGGGACCTGGGGGTTACGTTTTCCATGTAGAGGGCGGTGGGTGTAAATTGGTAAATTGATTTGTTATCGTCTCAGGTACCAAGGTTCAGTGAGAAACTTTGTTCTACATGCCATCCCTACCGATCATTTCACAGCAGATCATTGAGGCAGTACAAGGGAAAACAATAACAATGCAGAATAAAGTGCTATGGTTACAGAGAAAGTGCAGTGCAGGCAGACAATCAGCAGCATGTTCATAACGAGGTAGATTGTTAAATCAAGAGCCCGCCTTTGGACAAGGGAACCACTCAAGCGTGTTATAAAAGTGGCTAGAAGCTGTCCTTGAGCCTGCTGGTGTGGGCTTTAAAGTTTTTGTATCTTCTGCCCAGTGGGAGGGGGCAGAAGGGAGAATGTCCGGGGTGGGAGGGGGTCTTTGATTATTTATTTAACAATACAGTATGGAGTAGGCCCTTCCAGCTCTTTGAGCCACGTCACCCCAGCAACCCCTGACAAACCCCATTAACCCTGACGTAACCACGGGACAATTTACAATGGCCATTTACCCTACGTGATACATCTTCGGTCTGTGGAGGACCTGGATAAAATGCATACGTTCCACAGGGAGGATGTACAGAGACTCCTTACAGAATGAACTCTGAACTCCTCAATGACCCGAGCTGTCATAGCGTAATGGTTGCCGTGGTGCCCATGAGGCGGCGACAAGGACAGAGAGAATCCTTTCCCATGATAGGGGAGTCTAGTACAAGAGGGCATGACTGAAGGATTGAAGGGCGCCCATTCAGAACAGAGATGCGAAGAAATTTTTTTAGCCAGAGGGTGGTGAATCTATGGAATTTGTTGCCACGGGCGGCAGTGGAGGCCAAGTCATTGGGTGTATTTAAGGCAGAAATTGATAGGTATCTGAGTAGCCAGGGCATCAAAGGTTATGGTGAGAAGGCGGGGGAGTGGGACTAAGTGGGAGAATGGGTCAGCTCATGATAAAATGGTGGAGCAGACTCAATGGGCTGAATGGCCGACTTCTGCTCCTTTGTCTTATGGTTTTATGGTCTAAACCAAGTGCTGATCTGTGTCCACAACTCTCTTGCCATCACGGGAGGAGCAGTTGCTGTACTAAGCCGGGATGTTTCTGGACAGGATGCTTTCTGGATACGAAACATAACTAGAGGGGTTGGTTCAACTACAACCGCTCCTCACCGGAGTTCAAAAGAATGAGAGGGGTTGTCACTGAAATGTACCTGGTACTGACCGGATGAGGCCTTTCTCTGGGCTGAGGTCAAAGTCTGAGGATTAGACATTGAGGACGGAGATGAGCAGGAACGATGGACAACCCTCTCCCACAGAGAACTGTGGAGGCCGGTTCACCAAGTGTATTTGAGAAAGTTTCTAGGACTTGCCAACAGAGAGTGAGAGGCCTGACGTACCATCCAGTCTATGTCAGCCCTCTGTAGGGACAATTTACAGTGGACAATTAACCTGCATGTCCTTGGGATGTGGGAAGAAACTGGTAAACTCTGGGGCGGGGAAGCGCACATGGTCACAAACATGCAAACTCCACATAGACAGCACCCCAGATCAGGAACAAACCCGTATCTCCGGTATCAGAATCAGCTTTATTATCACTAACATGTGTCATGAAATTTGTTGTTTTGCGGTGGCACAGTACATTGCAATACATAACAATTACTATAAATTACAATAGGAATGTATAATCGATAAATAATAAGTAAATAAATAAATACTGGGCAAAGAGAGGTAGCGTTCATGGGTTCATTGTCCGTTCAGAAATCTGATGGTGGATAGGAAGGAACTGTTCTTAAAATGTTGAGTTTGTGTCTCCAGGCTCCTGTACCTCCCCCTGTCCTCCATCCCATCCTCTCCTCCTATCCCCTTCCCTCATGTCCCTCTCTGTCTTATCTAGGTACTACCTTCCCGGAATCTCCTTCCGAGTCCATCCTCCTTTGGAACTGGGAAAACTGGGAATATTCAGGTCCTGGTCATCACTTTGCAACCACCCTGGTCCCGGTCTTGGCACCTCCTCTGCCTGCTCCTCGCTGCTCCTGCTGTTACACTCAGAGAACAGAGAACGTGGAACGCAGGACACTGGGCACAGGGCATATGACACAAAACATGGGACATGGGACACAGAACATGGAACACAGAACACGGAATAATACAGCACAGTACAGGCCCTTTGGTCCACTAAGATCAATCCAACCCTTCCCTTCCACACAACCCTCCGTTTTTCTAACATCCATGTGCTTATCTAAGAGTTTCTTAAATATGCCTAATGTATCTGACTTTACCACCACCCATCTCTGTGTAAAATCCTACCTCTCACATCCCTCCTCTACTTTTCCTCCAATCACCTTAAAATTATGCCCCCTCATATCAGCCCGTGTACTCAACGATATTCCTTTCCTAAAGTCTTTCCCCCATTGTCACATTCCAGCCGTTGGCACGGCAACACACACTGAGCAACGCTCTAGGTGCTTCATTTTCCATTTTATTCCTGTCTCGCTGAGAGTAAATAACTTCTGTCAAGAGAACGGTACATCCAGGAGCAGATGGGAAGATCAGAGCTAAATTAGGCTCATTGGCAGCCAACTCACTTGCAACGTTATAAATGAAAGCCTCCAGTACAGTTTGGACATCACCTGAGGCAGTGCTACGTTCATCACCAGGACCTCGGCAGTGGGGGAGATATTAGAATTCTGCCCCATTTACAGGGAGGACAACTGCACCTGGAGATTGATTTTTATTCTGCCTTAGGATCTGACCATGCAGACTTTTGTTCTTCCATCCCTCATGGTCCTTGAACTGAATACCTACTGGGCCATGTCATATTTAACCACACATGCAAGCCTGGAGTCACACGTACAGAATCACAGTGATACAGTGCAAAAACAGGCCCTTCTACTGAAACACAAGAGATTCTGGAAATCCAGAGTATGATGGTGATGATGGCATTCGTCACTCTCCGAGGTCAATGGAGGAGAGGCACTGGCGTGACCTAGACAGAAGCCTGAAGATTCAGTCATCGAGACCCCCCCTCCCCTCTCGGCCTCACTGGTGTAGTCCAAAAGCAATATGTTTGGCACCAGCTTGGGCTGCAGGAGCTGCTGGAATGATATTCAATGACATTCTGTTGCCTTAGGGGCTCCACTCCGAATTTGCAGTCTGGGTTTACTCCCGAGGCTGCCTGCAAGGCAGTGAGACTATTTACCCTGAGCTGGGAGTCTGGCTCACGAGTACCAGGGTGTGTCCACACACCGGTGGGCCTGTGTGCTACGTGTGCAGGGGCCAGACCTCCTCCCCGTCCTCTGAAGTTCAGCCTGAGTCCGAAAGGAGCTCCATTTCGGTGTGTCGCCAGCGAGGAGGCACTATGAGGCTTGCTGTTAAAGAGGCTATGTACGGTACTGGCAGAGAAAGACTTACACATTCAGCTCTCCTTTCTGCAAGGCTGTTAGCCAGCTGCCGAAGCTGAAAGTGAGACCGACAATGACTACCCACTACACTACCATACTAGACGCGTCACAACCACCATTTGGCGCACAGTCCAGAGTATAACACATACATTTGACACACAGTCCAGAGTATAATACATACATTTGACACACAGTCCAGAGTATAACACACACAGAATGCTGGAGGAACTCAACAGGTCAGGCAGCATCTATGGCAATGAGTCAACAGTCAACATTTTGGGCTGAGAGCCTTCAACAGTAAGTGGAGGGGGAAGAAGTCAGAAAAAGAGGTGGGTGTGAGGGAGGGAGTACCAGCTGATTGGTGAGTCCAAGAAAAATCAGTTAGCAAGTCGTAATCACAGGAGTTTCTGCAGATGCAGACATAAAATGCTGGAGGAACTCAGCAGGTCAGGCCGCATCGATGGCAGGGAATACAGAGTGAGCATTTCTGGCCGAGAGCCCTCAGTCAGGACACATAAGGCCCCTTCGGCCTAACTCTTCCACGCAGACTGTGTTCCTCAGCCTGTGGGTCCCATCTGCCTGAGTTTGACCCATAGCCGTCTAACCTCTTTTCTCTAAATGTCTTTGAAATGTTGTTAATGTGTCTGCCTCAACCACTATTTCTGGCAGCTCATTTCAAATGCACACCACTGTTTGTCACACCCCGGTGTCCCTTTTTAATCTCTCATTTTTGATCTTAATCTCAGGCTCTTTTGTTTTTAGCGCAGCACCCCTCCCTGAGAAAAAGACTATGCACTTTCACCCTGTCTATTCCCCTCATGATCTTATATGTGGGTGTTGGGGTGGAGACACATCTCTACCAGAGGAGGTGTAACACACTCCTTCCCTCTGCTAGCCTGTAGGTCACCCTTGGGCAAGGTGTAACCCCTGCTTAGCCCCCCAAACGGGGTCATGTGAAGCCATGGGAGCAGGTGGTGGATGGTCGTATGAGCAGCCGGTGCAGATCACAAGTCCTGGTTATGCGACCACTGGCACCAGGCAGACAATCTCTGAAGACTATTGATAATGGCTGGGGACACCCATCTTGTAAAGACACTGCCCAGAAGAAGGCAATGGCAAACCACTCCTGTAGAAAAATTTGCCAAGAACAATCATGGTCATGGAAAGACCATGATCGTCCATATCACCCAACATGTACAGAGGGATGCTGATGATGATTTTATAGACCTCTTTCGGGTCACCCTTGTGTCTCCGAAGTTGCAGGAATAAATTCCTAGAGTACACACAACCTCTCCTTGTAACTTAGGCCCCTGAGTCCAGGCAACATCCTGGTAAATCTTTTTTTCACTCTTTCTAGTTTAATAACATTTTTCCTATAACGGGGTGACCAAAACTGTACACAATAGTCCTCGCCAGTGTCTTATATAACTACTAAATAACATTCCATCTCCTATACCCAATGCCCTGTGATAAAGGCCAACATGCCAAGTGATGTCTTCACCTCCTTATATAGCTGAGATGTCACTTTCAGCGAACAATGCACATTCCTCTGTTCCTCTGTTCTGTAGCACCCACAGGGTCCTAGTAAATTATTATCAAAGTACGTACAGTACATGTCACCATATACTGCCCTGAGATTTATTTTCTTGCGGGCATTCACCACAGAGCAAAGAAAGACAATAGAATCAATGAAAACTACACACAAAGACTGACAGGCAACAAATGAGTGAAACTGCACAAATGCACAAGAGAAAAACAAACAACCAAATGAATGGATGACAAAATAAATAATGCCGAGAACATGAGATGAAGAGTCTTTGAAAGTGAGTCAGTGGGTTGTGGCATCCGTTCAGTGTTGAGTTGAGTGAATAATTCCTACCCGTGGTTTGATCTTCCAAAATGCAAAAGCTCATGTTTATCTGGATTGAAAGCCATTTGCCGATCCTCAGCTGGTCAAGGTGCCCCTCTAATTTTTCATGTCCTTCTACACGATTTTAGTATCACCCACAGACATACTAACTAAGCCTTGGCTTGCACATTTGGATACAAATGCTTTGAGTAACATGGCCAGGAAATAGGCCCTTCGACCCATCTAGTCTATGCTGAGCACCTGAGCTAACCCAGTTTGCCCCATATCCCTCTAAACAGGGGTTCTCAACCTTTCTAATGCCATGGACCCTTACCATTAACTGAGTGGTCCTTGGAAACCCCTGCTCTAAACCTTTCCCATCCATGTACCTATCCAATGGCCTTTGAAATGACATTAACCGCCGTTGCACTGTATGGCTACAGCCCAGCATCTGGGGATTGGGAATAATCTGTGCCATCTTTGGTCCGGTTTGGAAACACCAATGCCCCGGAATGGGAAGTGATGACTCTAGACCAGCCCATCACAGGCAAAGCCCTCCACACCATTGAGCACATCCACAAGGAGCACTGTCACAAGAAAGCAGCATCCATCATCAAAGGCACCCACCATCCAGGTCACTGTCACTACTACCAATGGTCAGGAGGTACAGGAGCTTCAGGACCCACACCACCAGGTTCAGGAACAGTTATTACCCCTCAACCATCAGGCAGGAGGTACAGGAGCTTCAGGACCCACACCACCAGGTTCAGGAACAGTTATTACCCCTCAACCATCAGGCAGGAGGTACAGGAGCTTCAGGACCCACACCACCAGGTTCAGGAACAGTTATTACCCCTCAACCATCAGGCAGGAGGTACAGGAGCCTCAGGACCCACACCACCAGGTTCAGGAACAGTTATTACTCCTCAGCCATCAGGTTGTTGTACTGGCGTGGATAACTTTACTCATCACAACTCTGAATTGATTCTACCATCTGCAGACTGACTTACATTCTTAGTATAATTTTTCATTTTCATAAGTTGTCTTCTTTTGCACATTGATTGTTTGTCAATCTTTGCCTCTGTATAGTTTTCATAAATTCTATGGTATTTCTTCACTTTCCTGTAAATATCTGCATGAAAATGAATCTCAGGGTAGTATACAGTGATATTTATACTCTTTATTAGATACACCAGCTCATTAATGCAGATATCTAATCAGCCAATCATGTGACAGCAACTCAATACATAAAAGCATGCAGACATGGTCAAGAGGTTCAGTTGTTGTTCAGACCAAACATCAGAATGGGGAAGAAATGTGACCTAAGTGAATTTGACTGTGGAATGATTGTTCGTACCTGGGATTTTCATGCACAACAGTCTCTAGTGTTTACAGAGAATTGTAGGACAAACGGAAAACAGTCAGTGAGTGGCAGTTCTGTGGGTGAAAACACCTTGTTAATGAGAGAGGTCAGAAGTGAATGGCCAGACTGCTTCAAGCCGATAGGAAGGTAACAGTTACTCAGATGACCATGTGTTACAACAGAAGAAGATCTCTGAACACACAACATGTTGAACCTTGAAGCTGATGGGCTACAGCAGCAGACGACCACAAACATACACTCAGTGGCCACTTTATTAGGTACTGGAAGTAACTAATAAAATATCTACTGAGTATGGGTCATAAAGACATGAGATTCTGCAGATACTGGAAATCCAGAGCAACACACACAAAACACTGGAGGAACTGAGTAGGTCAGGCAGTAATAAAGTGCATACTTCGAAAGGAACACAATGGCGTGAATGGCCTCCTTCTGGGATGGAGATCTGAAAGACTCTGTATTTTTAAAATAAGTTTTTGGTGTATAATTTTCCCATGTACTGAGATACAGTGAAAAAGTTTGTGTCATCCGGTGAGATCACTCTGCACACTGAGGTAGTACAAAGCAGAATGCAGGATATAGATCTACAGTTCCTCTGGTAGCTCATTCCACATACACAACACCCTTCGTGTAAAAAAAATCCCAGTAAATCTTCCCCTTCTCACCTCAAACCTATGCCCTCCAGAGCATAGAACATAGAACAGTACAGTACAGGCCCTTCGGCCCTCAATGTTGTGCCGACCCTTTAAACAACTCCAAGGACTATTTTAACACTTCTCTTCTTTCACTCATAAAACATAGGAACTGAATTAGGCCATTCAACCCATTGGGTCTGCTCTGCCATTCCATCATAGCCCTCTATTTTTCTAAGCTCCATGTAGCTGTCCAGGAGTCTCTTAAAAGACCCTATTGTATCCGCCTCCACCACCGCTGCCGGCAGCCCATTCCATGCACTCACCACTCTGCGTAAAAAGCTTACCCCGATATCTCCTCTGTACCTATTTCCAAGCACCTTAAATCTATGCCCTCTTGTGCTAGCCATTTCAGCCCTGGGGAAAAGCCTCTGACTATCCACACGATCAATGCCTCTCATCATCTTATACACCTCTGTCAGGTCACCTCTCATCCTCCGTCGCTCCAAGGAGAAAAAGTCAAGTTCACTCAACCTATTCTCATCGGGCATGCTTCCCAATCCAGGCAACATCTCTGTAGATCTCCGCTGCACATCCGGACAGCATCCTGGTATATCTCCTCTACACTCTCTCTAAAGCTTCCATATCCTTCCTCTGGATTGGCCAATTCTGGCAAGAGGACTGCATGCATTCACCATATCTATTTCTCATGGTTTTACAGGCAATGTAGTTATGTGGGGAGTGACCTGTGTGGATGGCATACAAAAACAATGCTTTTCACGCTACCTTGGTACAATGCTTGGAGCACTGGGAGCAGTTTTGGGCCCCATGTATAAGAAAGGATGTGCTGGGTCCAGAACAGGTTCACGAGAATGAGTCCAGGAATGAAAGGGTTAACATGAGCAGCATTTGATGGCTCTGGTCCTGTACTGGCTGGAGTTTAGGAAAATGAGGGGGCAGTATCTTACTAAAACCTACCGAATATTGAAAGGGCTAGATGGAGGGGATTTGGAGAGGATGTTTCCTATAGCTGGGGAGTCTGGGTCCAGAGACCACAGCCTCAGGACAACCATTTGGAAGAGAGATGAGGAGGAATTTCTTTAGCCAGAGGGTGGAGAATCTGTGGAATTCATTGCCACGGGCAGCTGTGGAGGCCAAGTCATTGGGTATATTTAAAGCAGAGGTTGATAGGTTCTTGAATAGTCAAGATGTCAGAGGTTACGGGGAAAAGGCAGGGGAATGAGGTTGAGAGGGATAGTAAATCAGCCATGAAGGAATGGTGGAGCAGGTTAGGCCATTCAGGCCTCCACCTGAATGGCCTAACCCTGCTCCTATGTCTTACGATCTTATACTTCAGTAATAAACTAACAGTTCGGCACGGTTAGCATAACTCTTTAGAGAGCCAGTGACTGGGGTTTGATTCCCACCGCTGCCTGCAAGGAAGCGCTTCCCCAGTGACCGTGTGCGTTTCCTCCGGGTGCTCTGGTTTCCTCCCACAGTCCAAAGATGTACGGCTTAGCAGGTTCATTGTTCTCACGGGTGTAATTGGGTGGTGTGGGCGCACTGGGCCGGAAGTGTCTGTTGCCACACTAAATCCCTAAATTAATATACATTAAATTAGACCAATTACCAAGTATCTCCTACTCAGAGACAGATTCGGCTGGAGGGCTGAGTAGCCTCCAATTGCACTGTAAGAATTTGCATCCCTTGACAGCTTTCTAAAGGTTATATATCAACACCTCAGCCCTCCGATCAATAGATCTGAGACTTGTGGTGGGAGAGAGGAAGCTGAACACAGGCATGTGGAAGGCGATCTTTGTCAGGGAGACCTTCAACGCTCAATAAAGTCACGGCAGCTGACCTTCGAGCTCTCACAGCAGAGGTGGTGATGGCAAGCAATTAATGGCTTTGTTCAGAGGGCTCTGAGCATGGTTTGTACAGACCAGAGTGCAGTAAAGGGTTAACAACAAACACAAGAGATCCTGCAGATGCTGGGCATGCAGAGCAACACACACAAAATGCTGGAGGAACTCAGCAGGTCAGGCAGCATCTGTGGAGGCAGATAAATAGACGATGTTTCAGACCAACACTTCACCCTGATGTTACCTGACTTGTTGATTTCCTCCAACATTTTGTGTGTGTGTGTGTGTGTGTGTGTGTGTGTGTGTGTGTGTGTGTTGTTTTGGAGTCACACGCAGGGCTTGACCAGATAAAATTGGTCAGGTTTTGATTATCTAGATTTTCCTTATGGAATATGGGGTTATGGGCTGAGTGCAGGTTGGCGGGACTAGGTGAGAGTAAGAGTTCGGCAGGGACTAGAAGGGCCGAGATGGCCTGTTTCCGTGCTGTAATTGTTATATGGTTATATGAATAAGTGAACTCAGACGTTGTGGGGTTTCGGATTTGAAATGTCATCCAATGACCCCGCGACAACTCATCGGTAAAATTGTTGCAAGGACCGTTTAAACAGTGCCTCTCTCCATCTTTAAACCTCAGACTGCTGTAAACTGGAGGCTGGACAACATTGTGACCAGGGGCGCAGTGGTTATGATTTATTGATTAAGAGATACAGTATGGAACAGGCCCTTCGGCCCTTTGAGCCGTGCTGCCCAGCAAAGCGCTGATTTATCCCTAGCTTGGTCACAGGACAATTTACAATGACAACAGACAACAGGTCTGTGTCACCACCCTCCTTTATAGCTGTGAAGCTTGGGTAACCTACAGCCGTCACATCAAGTCCTTGGAGCGCTTCACACATAAGCTGCCTCCATCACATCCCGGGAATTACCTGGCGTGAGCGGGTGCCTCACACTGAAGTACTTGTAAAGACCAACTGCAGGAGTATTGAGGCCATGATCACCCAGCGTCAGCAGCAGTGGCTGGGGCAGGTGATAAGGACGCCCCCATGTCGGCTACCCCGCAGAGTGTTATACGGCCAGCTACATCATGGTCGACGCTCAGCTGGAGGGCCGAAAAAGCGCTATAAGGATCAGATGAAGAATGCTTTAAGAAAGTGCAAGATCAGACCCGAGGGCCTGGAGGATGTTGCTGCTGACCGTACCACTTGGCGACAGCTGTGTAGGGACGGGGTTCGTATTCTGGAGATGGAAATAACAACCAGAAGACAGCAGAAGAGAGCCAGGAGAAACATACATGGTTGCCACCACTACCACATATACATGTCCCACCTGCAGTAGAGTTTGTGGGTCCAGGATAGGACTGTATAGTCATCAAAGATCTCACCATTAAAGGAGTGGACGTTGTCATCAGATTTCGATGGACAACCGGAGAGATGTGTTGTGTGTGACTGTGACTGTTATTGTAACTCTATGTGTTGTGTGTGACTGTGATTGTATTATTGTAACTCTATGTGTTGTGTGTGACTGTGATTGTGTTATTGTAACTCTATGTGTTGTGTGTGACTGTGACTGTGCTATTGTACCTATGTGTGCTGTGTTTTACAGCTTGGCCTCAGAGAAGTCAAGTAAAGTGAAGTTTATTGTCATTTAACTATATACATGTACAAACAGTATAACGTATATAATTTACATAGAAACGTGACAACATTTCTCCAAACCAGGGTGTAAAGCACAGTAGCATACATAACACACAATAACTTATGAAGGTAAGGATAAAATCTATAGATGAATGGCACATAAATATTGTAAGGTACGGAACAGATTAGCCAGTGACACTTCGAATACGATGCGGCTGGGAGTTCAGAAGCCTAATGGCCAGGGGGAAGAATCTGTTTCTCATCCTGACCGTTCTTGTTTTTATGCATCAAAGTCTCCTGCCTGATGGTAGAAAGTCAAAGAGGATGCTGGATGGATGGGTGCGATCTTTAGTAATACCAGGTGCCCTGTATATACAGCTCTCCTGATAAATGTCCGGACGGACGCCCTATGATCCCCTCAGCCATCCTCACAGGTCTTTGTAGGAACTTCTGCTCCGATACTCAGCTGTTCCCATACCGGATGGGGATGCAACTTCGACAACACAAGGAAATCTGCGGATGCTGGAAATTCAAGCAACACACACAAAAAATGCTGGTGAACACAGCAGGCCAGGCAGCATCTCTAGGAAGAGGTACAGTCGACTTTTCGGGCCGAGACCCTTCGTCAGGACTGACTGAAGGAAGAGATAGTAAGAGATTTGAAAGTTGGAGGGGGAGGGGGAGATCCAAAATGATAGGAGAAGACAGGAGGGGGAGGGATGGAGCTAAGAGCTGGAAAGTTGATTGGCAAAAGGGATACGAAGCTGGAGAAGGGAGAGGATCATGGGATGGGAGGCCTAGGGAGAAAGAAAGGGCGAGGGAAGCCCAGAAGATGGACGAGGAGTTATAGTGAGAGGGACAGAGGGAGAAAAAAGAGAGAAAAAAAGGGAAAAGAAAATAAATAATTAAGGGACAGGGTACAAAGGGGAGGTGGGGATTAACTTGTCAGGATGCTCTCAGTGGTGCTCCTGTAAAACGCAGTTAGGATGATATGGAGGGAGAAACCTGCTTTCCTCAATCTCCTTAGGAAGTGGAGATGCTGCTGTGCCTTCTTGTTCAGGGAGGTGACATTAAGGGACCAGGGGAGGTCATCCGTGATGTGAATTCCCAGGAACTTGGTGCCCATAACCCTCTCTACAGAAGAGTCTTGTATCTGCACCTTCCTGATCCACAGTGATTTCCCTGGGCTTCTCCAAGCTCAGGCTGTTCTGGGCCAATGAGCTGCACCTATTCAACCCTAGACAATTTACAACGGCCAATTAACCCACAAGCCAGTGTGGCTTTGGACTGTGGGAGGAAACCGGAGCACCCGGAGGAAATCTGTGTGCTCACCGGAAGGACGTATAAGCTCCTTACAGATGGAGTTGGAATTGACCTCTGAACTCTGACGCCCCGAGCTGCAATCTCTCTCTCTCTCTGGCTATCCATCCCACAGGATGATGATGGTTCCTTTCAGTCAGTTAGTGGGGTGGTACCCCACTCCTCAGAAAGGAACAGCGTGTGCGTGAGTGGATTTTAGGTGAGTAGAGGGTTGCACAGGTCCAGACCCACCCTCTCGACATCCCCTCCCGGATCCAGCGGTGTGGTGGGGTCCAAGACAGCTGGGGGAAGTTCTGTTGCAGTGAATGACCAGACCAAGCTTCGATGCAAGGGATGCCCTTTCCGTGCTCTGCAGCACGCGTTCGCTAGATGGCCGTTGACCCTACGAGAGGGTTCATCCGCCGTTTGACAGGTCTTGCTTTTCGTCCTGCAGGGTGTCCAGCCACCCTCCTCACCAGGCAAGCCTGATGGAGGAGCCCGTTTAGTCGCCGACCACCCGACCATGTGACAGGTAGTACTGGGTTACATGGTACCAGTAGCACTCAGACGAGTGACCTGACTGGAATAGCGTTATGCTAACTGCTACACTATGCTTCTTTCAAAAGAAGGGTGTGGGACAGCGCGATCCTTAAAACAGCAATGAGATTGTCTAGTAGCGCACACACAGGAAGTGCTGGGGAACGTGGGGTGCTATATTGGCGCCAGAACGTGAGGTGACCCCTGCACATCCTTAGGTTGTGTTGGTTGTTATTAGATTAGATTAGATTATGAGGACACTCAGTCCTTGTTTATTGTCATTTAGAAATGTATGCATTAAAAAATGATGCAACGTTCCTCCAGAATGACATCACAAGAAAACACAGGACAAACCAAGACTAAAACTGACAAAACCACATAATTATAACATATAGTTACAACAGTGCAAAGCAATACCATAATTTGTTAAAGATCAGACTATGAGCACGGTAAAAAAAAAGTCTCAAAGTCCCGATAGCCTCATCATCTCACGCAGGCGGTAGAAGGGAGAAACTCCCCATGCCGTGAACCTCCAAGCGTCGCAAACTTGCCGATGCAGCACCACTGGAAGCACCTGACCACAGCGGACTCTGAATCCATCCGAAAACTTCAAGCCACTGACCAGCCCCTCCAACACAGCCTCTCCGAGCACCATCCTCTGCTGAGTGCTTCGAACCTGCCCTGGCCGCCGAGCAACAAGCAAAGCTGAGGACTCGGGGCCTTCCCCTCCGGAGATTCTGGACCACACAGTAGCAGCAGCAGCGAAGCAGGCATTTCAGAAGTTTCGCCAGATGTTCCTCCATGCTCTTACGTCCATCTGCATCAAATCAGGATTGTGCACGGCACCCTACTTGACAAATAACAGACATCACTACAAGAGTGGCCACTGTGAGCTGCGTCGTGCCTCCATCTTCTCCTCCTGCTCCTCCTGAAAAGACACAACGTACACGTGGTAAATAAATGAATCTTATTCTGAATCTGAACACACAAGGTTCTGCAGATGCTGGAAATCAAGAGCAGCACACACAACACTGGAGGAACTCAGCAGGTCAGGTCTGTAGAGAGGAATAAACGTTAGAAGTTTCGGGCTGGGACCCTTCGTCAGGACTGGAAAGGAAAAGGTCAAACGCCAGAATAAGAAAGTAGGGGGAGGGGAAGGATTACAAGCTGGCAGGTGATAGGTGACACCAGGTGAGGGAGAAGGTGAGAGGGTGGGGGTGAAACAAGATGCTGGTATGTGATAGTCTATCTATGGCCTCCTCTACTGTAAAGATGAAGCCACACTCAGGTTGGAGGAACAACACCTTATATTCCGTCTGGGTAGCCTCCAACCTGATGGCATGAACATTGACTTCTCTAACTTCTGCTAATGTTCCACCTCCCCCTCGTACCCCATTCGTTATTTATTTATTTATATACACACATTCTTTCTCTCACTCTCCTTTTTCTCCCTCTGACTATACCCCTTGCCCATCCTCTGGGTTTTCCCCCCTCCCCTTTTTCCTTCTCCCTGGGCCTCCTGTCCCATGATCCTCTCATATCCCTTTTGTCAATCACCTGTCCAGCTCTTGGCTCCATCCCTCCCCCTCCTGTCTTCTCCTATCATTTCGGATCTCCCCCTCCCCTTCTCACTTTCAAATCTCTTACTAGCTCTTCCTTCAGTTAGTCCTGACGAAGGGTCTCGGCCTGAAACATCGACTGTACCTCTTCCTAGAGATGCTGCCTGGCCTGCTGCGCTCACCAGCAACTTTGATGTGTGTTGCTTGAATTTCCAGCATCTGCAGAATTCCTCGTGTTTACGCTGGTATGTGACAGGTGGGAAAGGTGAAGTGCTGAAGAAGGAGGAATAGGGGAGGACAGAGGACTAAGGGAGAAAGAGGAGGAGGAGAGGCACCTCGGGAGGGTGATAGGCAGGTGAGGAGAAGAGAGTGGGGAATGGAAGAAGAGAAAAGGCAGAGGGGGGAGAAATTACTGCAAGTCCAAGAAGTCGACGTTCGTGACATTAGGTTGGAGATTACCTGGAGAGAATACGAGGTGTTGCTCCTCCAGCCGAGTGGCCTCATTGTGGCCGTAGAGGAGCCTCAGGATGGAGGGGTTGTGTGCTAATGAGGGTGTCTAACGGCCGGAGATGTAGAGTGAGGGGACAGTGGCCTTGAAGAGTGAGCATGGCTTCGGGCTACTGCCCCGTCTGATATGCATTGCGTTTGCGAGTGTGTTGTTCCCTCGTTACTGACACTCAGAGTGTTGGTGTTGAGCGCTGCTGTTAATTGATAGCTTTGACAGCAAGGCTACTTGACTGAGGGACGAGCAAGCACTGTTACGGCATACAGAACGCTGGAGGAACTCAGCAGGCTAGGTAGTATGTACGGAAATGAATAGACAGCCAAGGTTCTGGGCTGAGACCCCTCTTCAGGACTGGAGAGGAAGAGGGAGGCAAAACCTGTGGACTAGTTGGGTCATTTCCTGTATCCGGTGCTGCTAATGCAGCCTCCTCTGCAATGGCGAGACCTGACGTAGACTGGATTTCCCTACGTCCAACCATTTCAATTCCTATTACTCTCACAATGTGGCCACTCTTAGGCTGGAGGAGAAGCACCTCATATTTTCTCTGGGTAGCCTCCAACCTCATGGCATGATAATCCAATTTCTCTAACGTATGGTAATTTCCCCCTCTCCTTCTCTCTTCTTCCATTCCCAATTCCGTTTCCACTCCTGCCCCTTCTCTTCTCCTTACCTGCTCGTCATTTCCCACTGGGTCCCCTCCTCCTTCCCTTTCTCCCGTGGTCCACTCTCCTCTCATATCAGACTCCTTCTTCAGAACTTTACCTTTCCCGCCTATCCCCTCCCAGCTTCTCACTTCATCCCCCTCCCACACCCACTAACACCTTCTGGCTTGTAGTCTCCCCCCCCCCCCCCCCCACCTCATTTTCTTATTCTCACTTCCTCCCCCTTCCCAATCAGTCCCGATGAAGAGTTCTGGCCCAAAACGGCAACTGTTTATTCCTCTCTGTAGACGCTGCCTAAACTCCTGAGTATTTTTCTTTTAGCACTTTGTGTGTGTTACTTTGGATTTCCAGCGTCTGCAGAATCTCTTATGTCACTGTAATTGCAAGATTTCCATTTCCATCTTCTCTTCTGTGTCAGTTTTGAGTCCGATCATGTACCCTAAATTTCCCACATGTCCTCGTTTATGGGGGAGGGAACGATGGAACACAAGTTTAACATGCAGTCAATAAATCAAGGGCAAACTGAGCCCTCTGGATAGCATTTACGACCGACTGAACTACAGACCTGCTTACCTAATGAAGCAAGTTGTGTCTTTTTAAAGAATTTTACTTGTTCTACACATTAAAGATTAAATCCAGCGAAGAGCAGGGAGAGAGATAAAGGAGATGGGTGCGGTGGTGCGTGGCGAGGGCTGTGTGATTTGATTTGAGAGCATTTAGGAAATAGTGTCTTCTATTACTGGAAGTCCTTTAAAGCAGCGAGTTATCTCCAGGGGGCACACAGAGAGCAACATCAAATTTAGTCTGACCACTGTAGGTCGTATGGGAATATAGAACAGAGTATGATGGCGAGGCACTGTACCGGTTAGGGTAATGTTATTACAGTGACCTGCGTTCAATTCCTGCCGCTGTCTATAAGGAGTTTGTACGTTCTCCCCGTGACCACATGGGTTTCCTCCGGGTGCTCTGGTTTCCTCCCACAGTCCAAAGATGTACGGGTTAGTAGTTTAATTGGTCACAGATGTGTAACTTGGCTGTGCAGACTCATTACTGTGCTGTATCCTTAAATAAATAAAATAATAGAACAATTCAGCACATTAAAGGCCATTCGGCCCGCAATATTGTGCCAACATTTTAACATACTCTAAAATCAATCTAACCCTTCCCTCCCACATAACCCTCCATTTTTCTATCATCCATGTGCTTATCTAAGGGTTTTGTGAATGTCCAAAATGTATCTGCCTCTACCAACGTCCCTGGCAGGGCGAACAATGCAATGACAGTGGTGAACACAGCTCTCATACACACTCAGTGGTGAACACAGCTCTCTAACACACTCAGTGGTGAACACAGCTCTCTAACACTCAGTGGTGAACACAGCTCTCTAACACACTCAGTGGTGAACACAACTATCTTACACACTCATTGGTGAACACAGCTCTCAAACACACTAACAATGGTGAACACAGCTCTGTAACACTAACAGTGGTGGATACAGCTCTCTAACACACTAACAGTGGTGACACAGCTCCCTAACACTAACAGTGGTGACACAGCTCTCTAACACATTTGGTGGTGAACAAGCTCTCTAACACTATCAGTGGTGAACACAGCTCTCAAACACACTAACAATGGTGAACACAGCTCTGTAACACTAACAGTGGTGGATACAGCTCTCTAACACACTAACAGTGGTGAACACAGCTCTCTAACAGACTAATGGTGGATACAGCTCTCTAACACTATCAGTAGTGAACACAGTTCTCTAACACTAACAGTGGTGACACAGCTCTCTAACATATTTGGTGGTGAACAAGCCCTCTAACACTATCAGTTGTGAACACAGCTCTCTAACACACTCTCAGTGGTGAATACAGTTCTCTAACACTAACAGTGGTGACACAGCTCCCTAACACTAACAGTGGTGACACAGCTCTCTAACACATTTGGTGGTGAACAAGCTCTCTAACACTATCAGTGGTGAACACAGCTCTCTAACACACTATCAGTGGTGAACACAGCACTCTAACACGCTCTCGGTGGTGAACACAGTTCTCTAACACTAACAGTGGTGACACAGCTCCCTATCACTAACAGTGGTGACACAGCTCCCTAACACATTTGGTGGTGAACAACTCTCTAGCACTATCAGTTGTGAATACAGCTCTCTAACACACTAACAGTGGTGAACACAGCACTCTAACACACTAACAGTGGTGAACACAGCTCTTTAAAATTCTTCTCCAGGATGTCTTTGTCATCTTGTGCTTCTGAGTGACGGGGAACTCTGATTATGACTATCTAACTGTTATGTTCTGATGGAGCCTTTTAGTATGATTAAAAACCAGTTCCCCTGGGAGTGGGCAGCAGCATTTGTGATTAGAGCCAATGTAGTGCATAGTCTTGGCAGCAGTGAATTACGATTACGACATTCCTGTTGCCCTGACCCAAGGGGGAGCAGAACACCAGACAGGCAGTGAAAAACTCACTGCAAAAAGTCCGCACACGTATACCTGAAGTCATAAAGCATATGAGCAGAATTCTGCTATTGGGCCCATCAAGCCTGCTCCCATTCAGCCATGGCACATTTATTATCCCTCTGAATCCCTTTCTTCTGCCTTCTCCTGTAACTTCTGACACCCTGACTAATCAAGAACCTATCAATCCCCTTTTTAAATATACCCAATGACGCGGCCTCCACAGCCGCCTGTGGCAATGATTCACCACTCTCTGGCAAAAGAAATTCCTCCTCATCTCTGTTCCAAATGGACGCCGCTCTATTCCGAGGCTATGCCCTCCGGTCCTAGACTCCCCCACTGTCGGAAACATCCTTTCCACATCTACTCTATCTAGGCCTTTCAATATTTGATAGGTTTCAATGAGATCCCTCCCTCCTCATTTTTCTAAACTCCAACAAGCCCAAAGCCATCAAATGTTCTTCATACTTTAACCCTTTCATTCCAACAATCACACTCATAAACCTCCTCTGGACCCTCTCCAATGTCAGCACATCTTTTCTTAGATATGGGCCCAGAACGGCTTAGAATACTTCCAAGTGTGGTCTGACCAAGGCCTTATGAGGCCTCAGCATCACGTCCACATACAGATTGTCCCTAACTTTTCTGGCAATTGCTTACTGCAATTTTCATCCTGGCATCATAGACTTAAACAACAGAGAAACATACCTATAAGACCTACTTGTCGACAGTGGGAGACGGAACAGTAATCACCTGTTCAATCTCCCACCGTCCAGCACCAGCTACTGAAACATCTCTGTCTGGACATGCAGAAAGAACAGCCTTTTCCCCAGGGCCATCGTACAACTGAACGACCTGCCCCTCCCACTCCCACCCAGGGTCCATAGGCACCATGGACAATCTCTAAGTGCAGTGCATGGGCATAATTCGTGATGCTATTTTATATTTTATTATTGCATTTTATAACATGGACACACGCAGCGCTTGAATGGGGCAGCCTCTGTTTCTTTTGATTTTAGAGTTGTTTGTTTTTAATTCAGTCGTAACTCAGACGTTAGTTTAAATGTAGTGGTTGTGTTTTGAGTAATTGAATTGTCAGAGTGATGGATTGGCACTGAATGGAGTAACAGTGTGATCTCACTGTCCTCAGCGATGACAGTGAAGCTCGACCTGATGCAGAGCTTCATCCTGGGCTGTGCTGGGACACGCCATCAATGATGTAACCTGGGGTCAATCGGTATTTCAGGTCTTTCAACATCAGACACCATCGCCCAGGCGACCCAGCCAGGGTTGACCGGGCCCCAGCTTGTGTCCCAGCAGCATTGGTCCATGGGGCACACCTCTTGGTCCATGGCCATTTGGAGGCTTGTTCAACAGCCTCTGTGACAGCCCTGACGGCTCTTTTCTTTGCAGTCCCCGTAATGCCAAGGAGGGAGTAGGTTCTGTGGAGCGAGCAGCCAGCAGAACCTCTACACCTCACCTCTACAGGCTGGCGTTGTGCCTTCCACCCCTGCCTGTGGTACTGCTTTACCAGCTCCTGGTATTTGGCTTCCTTACACTCAAACGCTTCCCGAATCTGGTCTTCCCAAGGAACAGTCAGTTCTACCGTGACCACCCACTTTGAGGTTTCGGACAGAGCAACCGTGTCAGGCCTCAGGGATCATGATGTGACCAAGTCAGGGAACTTTAATTGCTTGCCAATATTGCTTTTCAGTTGCCAGTCGAACGTTGTGGCGAGTAAGCCCAGGCTTGCTTATCAAGACAGCTAGGATGCTACATCCATGGTCGACCCTGACCGACGGTGCCTCATTCATTCAATTAACTAATACCAACTAAACTAGTCCCATTTGCCTGCCTTTGATCTGCATCTCTCTAAACTTTTCCTATCTGTGTATCTGTCCAAGCACTTTCTAAATGTTAATGTATCTACCAAGATTGTTTAATGTCATTTCCAGTACACTAGTGTAAAGGAGAAAGAAATAATTGTCACTCTGGATCTGACACAGCACGAAAAAACACAATCAGATCCATTTATTTTATTTTATTTAAACGTTCACAATGGAACAGGCCCTTGAGCCCTCTATTTAACCCTAGCCCAATCATAGGACAATTTACAATGACAATTAACCAACTAACCAGGATGTCTTTGGACCATGGGAGGAACCAGAGCACCCGGAGGAAACCCACACGTACACGGGAAGGATTGTACAAACTTGCTTACCGAGGATACCGGAATTGAACTCCAAACTCCGAAGCCCCAAGCTGTAAGAGCATCGTGCTGACCGTTATGCTACCATGGCGCCCCAATAATAAAACGAAAACACAATAAATATAAATACATAAGTCAGCTTATATACATCCATTAATTGTGTGTCCATAAAGTGACGCTTGGCACTGGAGTGTCTGTACATAAGGAGACTGACAGGAAAGGATAAAGTAGTGGTGGTTGGGGGTGTGGAGGAGTGGGTTAGTGGGTGGAGGTGCTGATCAGCCTTACTGCTTGGGGAAGGTAGCTGTAACTGGGTCTGGCAGTCCTGGTGCGGATATGTAACCTGCTCCATGAGGGGAGTGAGACAAGCCTTTACTGTGCTGTATTCTGTTCAGGATTCTGTGTTCTGTGTTCTGCGTCTGTGTTCTGTGTTCTGCATTATATGATCTATGTTCTCTGTTCTGTGTTGTGCGTTCTATGATCTATGTTCTGTTTTCTGTGTGCTATGTTCTCAGCACCTCCAGTCAAACTTTGCTTGAGAGTTTTTAAAGGAAAATGGCTGACAGGCCCATCTCCATAGCAACCTTCACTCTACTCCAGAGTGTGTTGGCACATTTGGAAGTGTGTGAGGTGTTTTGCCGAGATGAGAAGACACCATGTGAGATGCCTGGTTTTGCTTCTATCTTAACGAGAAGACTTTTTGTGCCTCAGGCCTCCCTAGGGGGAGGATCGAAAGGTTATTGATCTGTGAAGGACGGCTGAAATGGGGGCCAAGGTTCTGACTTGATGTGTTACATAGAAACATAGAAAATAGGTGCAGGAGTAGGCCATTCAGCCCTTCGAGCCTGCACCACCATTCAGTATGATCATGACTGATCATCCAACTCAGAACCCTGCACCAGCCTTCCCTCCATACCCCCTGATCCCCGTAGCCACAAGGGCCATATCTAACTCCTCTTAAATATAGCCAATGAACTGGCCTCAACTGTTGCCTGTGGCAGAGAATTCCACAGATTCACCACTCTCTGTGTGAAGAAGTTTTTCCTCATCTCAGTCCTAAGAGGCTTCCCCTTATCGTCAAACTGTGACCC
This sequence comes from Mobula birostris, assembly GCF_030028105.1. NCBI lineage: Eukaryota > Metazoa > Chordata > Chondrichthyes > Myliobatiformes > Myliobatidae > Mobula > Mobula birostris. The sequence continues at coordinate 138,318 of NW_027274077.1, forward strand.
CTCGTTCTGGACTTCCCCAACATCTGGAACAATCTTCCTGCATCTAGCCTGTCCATTCCCTTTAGGAATTTATACGTTTCAATCAGATCCCCCCCATCAATCTTCTAAATTCCAATGAGTATAAGCCTAGTCGATCCAGTCTTTCCTCATATGAAAGTCCTGCCATCCCAGGAATCAATCTGGTGAACCTTC